>NW_027481243.1:0-172131 GCF_051309035.1 Mrakia frigida | reverse complement strand
CACCGTCGATCTGGGAGGTCGGGGGGAGAGTTTGGATCGAAGGAGGGGAGGGAACGGGGAAGGGGTCGTCGCTTTGAGCTCTCACGGTATCTGTGGGTTGATTTTTGTTATTCCGACTTCACCAGCGTGTTCCTCGACCTGCTTTACACCGGGTGACGTCCTTCCTTTTTCGTATTTGGACTTCTACTGGTGGTGAGGGAGGGAGCGAGAGAGGGAACCTTCACGTTGCGCCCCTTCTTTCAGCCCTCCTCCCCCACCTTTCTCCCTAGCTCAGCAGCGGCTCTTTGAGGTGTGTGAGACGGCAGTAGAGAATGTTTGTGGGACTTGTACACATCTCAGCAGCCTTAGCTGTGCTCGTATATACAGACAAACTTCTACGTTTCATTTGAATCTCCCTCTGTTGTTCCTTCCCTCTCTCCCTCTCTCCTTCTTTCCCACCTCTTTCCCCCCTTTTTCCCTCAATCTCAGATGATGATTCATAAGATCTATCAACCTGGAGTAGCCCAAGGTTACTATGTTTACCCCAAGACTTCATTTCTCCTTCCAAACCTGAGCAGCACCCTTGTTGTTGTTTTTGAGCTCAGCTGATGGATCTGCCGCTCCTCTGAGAGGCAATCTATATCTGAACACTCAGAAATCACATTTAAAGCTAGAACGGAACTTTTTACACAGTCTCAGAGCCGATGAAACCTTCCGCTTGCCCTGCAGCAGCTCAATCTCTTCCAACCCAAAACAAACCCCAGGGGCAGCAGCGTCGTTTCGGGTGAGCTCACCTTTCCTGCTTCCTTCCGCTTGGGAAGATCAACGCTGACATCGCTCTGTTTTGATTCAATCTAGCTCGTCACCTTCAGCATCTCGATAACGTGAGTCTTGTCAACTTTCTTCCCCGTCTGCTCGTCGTTGACGCGTCGAAGTTGACTTTTCGTTCTCTTTCCTTTCTTCTTTTCAGGCCCGTCGAGCTGTCTCGCTAGATCAGGCTGGTCAGATCAGACTTCTTGATTCTCGAGTTAAGGCTGCCGGTGACAAGCTTGATCAGGAAGCAGTGAATCGATCTGACCTCGTCGACTTCCACTCAAAGCGACGCGTCGTTCTCTTGCTTCCTACTTCGCTGACGCTCTCCTTCTTTCTCCCTCCGAATGCAGGTCTCAAGATCTCGCTTCTCAGACCAAGACTGCCGAAGGTGCTCTCGCCAAATCCCAAAAGGAGGTCACTGCCTTGAAGAAGGACGGTTGAGGGAGGAGGACGAGGGTGAGCACGACAGGGATGTCGAAGACGACGAGGATCGAGAAGATGGAGGCGATCTAGTTACGTCTAAAACAAGATCAAGGGCGAAATGGAAGAGAATCTATAGGGACGCGTCGATGGGAAGTGGCTCTGGCGAGAGTCGCGTTCCCGATTCGCAGGGATCTCAACTTTGGAGCCTCTTCACTAGTCTAGCTCGTTACTTTTCTCTTCTCCTCTGTTGCTTAATTCTTAGCCTTCAACTCGCATGTTTCTTTCTTTCTATACGAGAAAGAAGCCTCGTTGTTGGACACAATTTCGACCTGAAACGAGCCAGTGCGAAATCAAACTAGACGAAAACCCTTGAACACCTCTCAAACCTCCCTTGGGACACAGAGCTGAACGTTCAAGAATCATCATAGAAGTACATAGAAGAGCGAAAAGAGAAACCATCAAGCCTCAAAAACCTTCCTACTCCAACTCAACGCGCGCAAACCCTCTCCTCCCTCAAGGCTTCTTCTCATCAGGCTTCTTCTGCGTCCCCCCCCCCAAAATCAAACTCAAATCAACTCAGCTCTCAGATCTCCCACCTTCTCCAGAAACCAGGAAAGCCGAGAAAAGGGACTCACAATCTCCTTCTCCTTCTCCAGAATCGACTCGTCCAAAACCTCCGTCGCAGCCTTCAAATCAACCTCCAAATCCTTCTCCTGTCGCTCGATTTTGGCTCGGAGGTGCTTGAGCTCTTTGACTTCTTGCTCTCGGGCTGAGGAAAGGTTGAAATGGAAGGAACGGAAAGCGAAAGGGGGAGGGAAGGGGAAGGAAGGGAGAGGGAAACGTCAGCTTCTTGAAGAAGGAGGAGGGAAGGTGTCGAGCTCGACGACTCGTCGAGAGATCAAGAGATTGCGATGCGAGAGACGAACCGTATCTTCCCTCGGCGGCCTGTTCTCTCTTCCTGTTGATCGGATCGGAGAGGATGAACGAAAGAAGGAGAGCAAGGTCAGCGAAATGAAAACGAAAACAAAAAGCAGCTCGGGACGGGAGGGGGAGGGAGGGAGGGACGAAGCAAAGGATGAGCGAGAGAGATCAAGAACGCACGACCATTCTCTGTCGCTAGCGACGGCTCCTTCGTTTCCGGTACTCATGGATCTAACGGAGTTGGTAGTGACAGAGGGAAGAGTCTGAAGGAAGGAGGAAAGAAGAGGGAGGGAGATGGTGGAGGGAGTGAGCGGATGAGGACGAAGCTCATTTGAGCAAGGAGGAGGAGCTCACTGAGGTTCTGACGGTGATGGAGACGGAAGAGGGGATGCTTGTTCGGAGGACGAAGGATCGCATCTTGAGAAGTAGGCGAGGGTGATGGTTGGGAGGGAACAAGGAAGGGAGGGAGAAAGTGACGTCGTCCTGTCCAAGGGAAAGGAAGGGAGAGGAGAGGAGAGATTGACCACAACGTCGACCTTCCTCCTTCTTCTTGAATCCCGAATACCTCCATCAGCTAGCTCGTCGCCCACGAGAGATCTTCAAGAGTCCGCTGGGCAGTGGTTTCAGTTGCAGAAATCTCCTGGAGGAGGTTGAACGAGCAGGAGAGGAGGGAGGAAGGAAGGAGACGAGCGAGGTTCAGCCGAGGGAAGGAGAGAGCTGCGGCGAGTAGGCAGTTTTTGGGAAGAAACGCAACGTTCATTTCTGCTGAGGGGGGGCTCACATGAAGGACGTGCTGAGCTTGTGATTTTTGGTTCAGGATAAGGTTGGAAGGAGGGAGGACGGAGTTGAGAGAGGAAGGAAGAGAAGGTCGGAGGGCCGGACGTTGAGCTTTCGTTTCCTGTATGGACTCTTCCCAAGCAGAACAGGTCGATCACTTTCTCTCGAATGCTGCTCGATATCATCGTTCGTTCCTCTAGCAGCTTTCCTTAGAATTTGATGGGCCTTGATCAAGAAGTGAAGGGCGATCTCTTCTCTTGAAAGTGCAAGAGCGAGATGTCTCTTTCTCGCCCTCCCTTCTGCGCTTTAAAAGTTTCCTTGAGAACAAAAATTACACCGAGATAAAGATCGCACTCCAGAACTGCTAGCGAGCTCAAGGAAAACGCTGTAACAACAAGGGCACGGGAGAATTGATTGAAGTTCTGCGATTCCGGCGGTCTTTTGTCTCCTGTCGGGTCTGTTTCTATCTCGCTCAAATCTGCTCATATGAATCGATGCGACGTACTGGTCGAAAGCTAGTGGCTCCCTACTTGCAACAAAATTGTTCTGGTACCCTTCAGTGGGACCCAGGAGCCAAAATTCGTACCAGCGACGCGACTCCTACCCGGAAACTACCGTTCAATTCTCGTACCAGAGGGCCTCGTGTCTCTAGCTGTACATTAAAACAACGTTTGAATCAACCTGTACTCTCGACAGACCGTCAAATCTCCACCGACCGCGAAATGCCAGCTTTTTGTAATCTGTGCTCCCATCTCTCATCTCTTTCTGCGCTCAAAACCGTCCTCAAAGGTTTTTGAGCTTCTTTAGAAACGTATTCACGGATGGAGAGAACATATCTCGACCCATTCCGAGCAACCTTTGGGCAGCGAAGCTGATCTCTTTAACTGTTTCGCTTCCTACGGACGCGTTGGCGCTCGCGTCGTGTCCACCGTTCCTTCGTCTTCTCCAGGCTGCATTGATACTTCTTTCCTCTTTTGAACACACTTACTAGAGTCCAAGTTTTCGTCTTGCTACCCCCAAAGCCGATGGGTTTTCGCGTGAACCTCTGTTAACTGTTTACTGATTGCGTCGGACGCGTCGCATCACGCCCCCCTCGTTGTTGTTCCCTTTCGTGTTGAGCTTTTCACACCGTCAATTTTCAGCTCCTCCCAACGAACGCTCCCAAGTCCAATCTCGATGCAGATGGCAGCAAAAATGATAACCTGTTAGCCCGACGGGGGGGTCGAACCCCCAACCTTCAGATAGACTTGTAAGTGTCTAGGAAGAACCCTGACCTCGGCGAAGAGGAGAGGGAGACCTGGCTAGATCGAATCAAGACTCTCAAGATTCATTCAGATCAAGAGAGTCAAGAGAAGACTGTAAGAGTCTGACGCTCTACCGATTGAGCTAGCCGGGCATTAGATAACAATGATTCGAAGATAGGGAATAGGATTGAGAGAGGGGAAGGGAGGGGAGGGGAGGCGAGGAGGGAGGTCGAGAAGAGGAGGGTTGAATTCGTGCAGGAGGAGGGTTGATTTCGTGGCAAGGAGGGTTGATTTCTTGCGAGGAAATCTCTACCGATTGTGCTAGTCGGGCGTTGGTAACAGCCATGAGAAGATAGCGAGTAGGTTCGGGGGAGGGGAGGGGAGGGAGGAGAAGAGGAGGGGGAGGAGGGAGGGCTGAGGAGGGGGTTGGGTTGAGTTGGAGTTGTGGAGGAGAGGGATGGGAGTTGTGTGTTGAAGTGGTGATATGAGGGTGATGAGGTGGTAGTGGTAGTGATGCTAGTGGTGTTTCGGGGGAGGGGAGAGGAGGAGGAGGGCGGGAGGAGACAGGGGGAAGAACGCTCGTTCCGATTTGGAGACGCGACGGAGACTGAAGATCTTCCCTCTTTTGCGCCTTTCTGCAGTTTTCTGCCTCTGAAAAGCTGCTGGAAACGTAAAAAATGCTCGCTTTATTCGATCTGGTTCACTTTCCGTGCGAAAATCTTCTCCAGGCGGCGAGAAAGCGAGCTGTCGTTTTTCGGGAGCCCTCCCCAAAAGCGAGGAAAGGTCAGCCCTCGAGGAAAAGAGAGAGACCTTGGAATCAAACGCTGAGGATGTGAATTCGCTGCTTCGCTCTTTTCGCGATTTCTGTTCTAGTAGAAGTATGCAGAAACCGACCAGCCAAAAATCTCTACGACGAAATGGAGAGCAAGTCCCGTGCGAGATCGTGCCGGCGCTCTCTGAAACCTCCCAGGGACCTCGAACACCTCCCAACCTCCACCCTCCCTTTCCTTCCCTTCCAACATGGCTGCTCTCGCCTCGTACGTCCCCTCTTTCTACTCAGTTCTTTCTCGATCGTATACTCATACGTCTTCTCTTTGACCCCTCGCAGTCTTCTTCCTACACCTCGGTACTCTGCGCCTCAGGTTCACTCGGACGACGAGGACGAGTCGACTCCCGCCTCTGGCCCTTCCGCTCCTTCTACGGCTCTCACCTCTCGGATTCCTCCCTACGGAGGTCGAAAAGGCTGGAGGCCCACCAAGCAGGAGGATTTCGGAGACGGTGGTTCTTACCCAGAGTGCTCCCTGGCTCAGTATCCTCTGGATCTAGGTCGAAAGAAGGTCAGTCAGCTCTCCCTTCCTCCTTCCTCCTTCTCTCCCTTCCCTCCCTCCCTCCTCCTTCCTCGTTCGACCTTCTTTCCTCGCCACAGACGCTGACCGAAGCATCCCATCCGTGTTCTCTACAGGTATCTGCTGGAAACACTCTCGCTCTTCAGGTCGATTCGGATGGAAGCGTCAACTACGGTGCTATCGCTCAGCAAGGTCAACGAGAGGGCAAGCTCATTCAGTCTTCGTACAAAGGTCCGTTCCTTTCTCTATACATTCTCGTTCGGACCTCTTCGCTTACTGGTGGTGTTGGTGTGTCGTTTGGTGCTTTGCGTAGATCTCGTTCCTATCGCTCAACGGTCGGATCTGTCAAAGTCGGAACAGTCGATGGAACGACCTTCGGAGGACGAGGTCTTCAAGACAGCAGAGAGGACGAAGGCTGCTCTCGAGAAGCTCACCAACGGCAAGATCAAGGCCGCTCAACCATCCCGAGTCAGTTTTCTTCTTCTTTCCCATCCTCTGTCGAGCTGGGAGGTGTCGTTTCCGAGCTGACTCTCGTCTCCTTCCTTCCCTTCCCTTCCCTTCCTTCCCTCCCCTCCAGGTTCCCGACTCCCAAGGACTGACCACCTACATCCGATACACTCCTGGCCTCTCCTCCTCCTCCTCATCTCAGCGAATCATCAAGATGACCGAAGTCGTCGAAGATCCTCTCGAACCACCTCGCTTCAAGGCAAAGAAGATCCCTCGAGGTCCTCCTTCCCCACCACCTCCCGTTCTTCGAAGTCCTCCCAGGAAGGCAACCGCTCAGGAACAGAAGGAGTGGATGATTCCTCCTTGCATCAGTAACTGGAAGAACAACAAAGGATACACCATCCCTCTTGATAAGCGTCTCGCCGCTGATGGTCGAGGTCTTCAGGACGTGAGTTCTCGTCTCGGTTTCGCCTTTCCTCACCTCCTTCTTCCTTGTCGTCCTCGTCCTTCGTTCGAACTCGAAGCTGACCTCTTGCCCCTTCTTCTCCTTCTCTCCCAGGTCCACATCAACGACAACTTCGCCAAGTTCTCGGAAGCTCTCTTCGTCGCCGACCGTCACGCTCGAGAGGAGGTTCGACAACGATCGCTCATGCAGCAGAAGCTCGCCTCGAAGGAGAAGGCAGCCAAGGAGGAGCACCTTCGACTTCTCGCTCAACGAGCTCGAGACGACCGAGCTGGTATCGCTCCCTCTCTACCCACCAAGGCCGTCGAGAAGGGAATGGGAGGAGCTCTCGGAGGATACGGAAGCGACAGCGACAGCAGCGACTCGGATTCGGATTCGGACGGAGGACGACCTGCTGGGAAGGACGCTGGGAGCGATGGAGAGGACGACGAGGACGCCAGGGAGAGGGAGAAGGTTAGGAGGGAGAAGAGGCAGGAGAGGGAGAGGGAGATGAGGATGAACAGCATGGGGAACGAGCAGAGGGCGAAGATGCTGGCCAAGTGAGTTTGACTTTCCCTTGCGTCTTCTCGCCCGCCTCTCAAGTCTACGAGGGAGGAAGAGTCGAGCTACTGATGCTGACCATCTTTTCTTCGCTTTCTACTCGTTCTTTAGGGAGCAAAACCGAGACATCTCGGAGAAGATCGCCCTCGGACTCGCCAAACCCTCCGCCAACAAGGAAACCATGATCGACTCTCGACTCTTCAACCGAGACTCCCTCCCTTCCTCCTTCGCCTCCGACGACGCCTACAACCTCTACGACCGACCCCTCTTCCACGGATCAGCAGCCGCGTCCGCCATCTACAAGCCTCTCTCTTCCTCGGCTCAGGCGGCTGGGGAGGAGACGTACGGAGGAGGAACCGAGGACGGAGTGATGAAGAACCTCCAGAACGACAGGTTCGCGTTGGGAGTGAGCAGAGGGTTCGAAGGGACGGAGGAGGCGGCCAAGATGGCGCCCAGGGATGGACCGGTGCAGTTTGAGAAGGACACGGAGGCGAGTGTGGATCCGTTCGGGTTGGATCAGTTCTTGGACGCTGCGAAGGCGGGGAAGAAGAGAGGAGGGTTGGAGTTGAGTGAGAAGTGAGTAGCTCTGTTTCTTTCTTTCCTTTCTTCGAGCGGGGTGGAGGTGGTCGGGAGGGGGAGGTTGGTTGGTCGGGACGAACGAGGACGAGAACGAGATCGAGACGAGGGCTGACTTTCTCTCTCCCTTCTTCCTTCTCTTTTTGTAGGGCACGAGGCAAGCGACCCAGAGGAGACGACGAGTAGACACCCTACCTTACCTACTTTGCTCTCGGATGATCTCGTTTGTATCTCTCCCTTTCTTACCATTCGTTCGTTCTCTCCTTTCGTTCAACCTTCTCGTTTCGACCTCTCGCGTCTCTCTCTCTCTTCTGTTCTCACTTTGCTTTCGTTCGGCTCCTTTTTTTCGTAGGTTCTTTTTATTACCATGTCCTCCTGCTACTGCTCTGTTTTCTTTCTCGTTCCACCCGCAACGAAAGTACTCCGAAGACCTCCAACGAGAGCGACTCCCTCTCCGGCTCTCCTCTCCTCCGTCTCTCGCCTCTCTCCCTCTCTCTCGAGCTGAACGACCACGCACGAAACCAGATCTATAAACCAAAAGAAAACATCCAATCCCCTAACTGCAATCATTCCTCATCAGCGGCCTCGACGTATTTGTGTCGAATGCTTTAGGAAGGGAAAGAAGCAAAGGGGAGGAAAGGCGTGTGAGCTCGGACGAACAAGGAAGAGGGAAGGGAGGAAGGACGGATAGAGCAGGAAGAAGAGAACGTACTCCTTCCATTGTTTCTAGAGGTGGTGAAGGAGACAAGAAGGAAGAGAGGGAAGGTGGTCAGTATCGTTGGTTGGGATACGGGAGGGAGGAGGAAGAGGGTGAAAGAAGAGAGGTAGGGCGAGGAAGGAGGTGAAGGGGAGCGGAGGGAGGGATGGAGGTCGGGTGGAGGTGGGAGGATCGGTGGAATCGGATGAAGATGGTAAAAACGGGGAGCTGAATGGGACGAGTAGAGCTACGAGAAAGGTGGGTAGAGAGAGGATGGGGTGAAGGAAGAGAGAGAAGAAAGGAGGATGACGGCTCCTCTGTCGTCGAGCTTCGATTCGTTCTTGAGCTCTTCCCCTTCTCTCCTCTCCCAAACCCCTAGGTTCTCTACAGCCACAGGGCTAGTAGACACCTCCATGTCCCAACACAGCGGCTTCAACACTCCCCGATCCATGGTCCCGAAGAGAGAAGAGCGAGCTCGGAGAGAAAGGGGAAGGAGGAGGGGAGGAGGACGATGGACTGACTCCAGCGTTGATCTCGTTGTAGACCTTGGTGGTTGCGATGTCGTATCCGACCGAGAAAGCGAAAGCGGCCGAGAAGATACCAGCGAGGTAGATCGAGTTCTTCTGGAAAAGAGTCCGGTAGATCCACTGAGAGAAGAGAAGGAGGAAGGGGTCAGCTTGGATCGGAACGGAGAGAAGCGACCCGAAGAGAGCTCGTAGGAAACTCACGTTAGCGTTGTTGGCCATTTTAGGAGAGAGGAGAGGGGGAGGGAGGAGAAGGGGAGAAGGAGGAGAAAGGTTGAGTGTTTTGGGTTGGTGGTCGTTGAAGGAAAGGGAGCGAGCCAACCAGAGTCCTGGGAACGAAAAGAGCGAGGGGACGCAACTCTCCCTCTGCTCGTCCTCCTCCTCCTCCCGAAAGCTCGTCAAACCATCACCCTCTTGAAACGACTGGAAACATGTCTTCTCTCGCTTCTCTGTCCCCTCTCCCACCTTTACCCTCTGAAACTCTTCTCCAAATCCTCGTTCACCTCTCCCTCCCCGACCTCGCTCGCGCTCTCCGCGTCAACTCGTCCTGGTTCCTCCTCGTTCAACACCACCAGCAGGGCATCTTCAGAAGCATGGCCGTCAGTCATGGATATCTCGAGGAGGAAGAAGGAGAGCTCGAGATGACTTTGGAGCAGTTGGGAGCGAGGGTGGGCTCGTTGAAGGGCGTAGAGAGCTGGAGGGAGGTCTGTGAGTTGGATGAGCTCGACGTCCTCTCAAAGAGGAGGGAGGTGAGAGGTCGAACGAACGAAAGCTCACTTCGCTGTTGTTTTTTCTACGTTGGATCCTCGCAGGCTACAGAAGGAGGACGCTGAATCTCAACTGGTCGACGGCGAACTGTCTCTCAGACTGGAAGTGGAATCCTTCGAGGGATGTTTGGAGACTCAAGTCGGATGGCCAGCAGGGCACGATCATTACCACTGGACGACGTGGTGAGTTCAAGCGGATTCCTTTGCTGAAGCGATACTGATGTCTTTCTGCTGTCGTCTCACTTGGGTAGGTGGGATCACGGTCATCGACGAGAAGACGTCGCAGGTGCTTTGGAGGAAGAACGACGTGAGTCTTTGGCCCCTTTTCTTTCTTCCTTCTTCACGAGACTGATAAGGCCCTCTCACCCACTCTCTTAATTCAGATCCATACTCACGCTCATTGCGAGTTTGGAAACGGATACTTGGTTTTTGATTCTGGAGGTAGGTCGTTCTCTCACTCTGGATCATCTTGCTTCGCTGATTCAGTTCTGTTTCCTTGACTCTGCTATTCGATTTACAGACGGAAATACCCACGAAGTCTTCCGTCGAACTACCGACATGATTCGTGATGGCCAGCTTCCTGATCTTGACGAGCACGAGAACCCGGACGCGTCGTGGAGAGGTCACTTCAGTCCGTACGCCATCCTCCAGAGTCCTGGCGCTATCAGAGCCTACAGGTGCGTAAAGCTCAAGATATACGTCAATCTTCGCTCTGATGTGAGGACTCGATGTTGAACGAGAGCCAGAGCTAATTAATTCTCTTCCTTTCAGATTCGTCTACCCAACCCTTCTCATCGGATCCTTCAACGCTCAAGAAGCGTACCTCTTCGACGTACCCAGCAAGACTCTCGTCGCTACGGTGGATATCTCGAGTCCAGATCTCGATCTCATCAACTGTGAGTCGCGTCGAGCTCGACTCGTTCTCTTTTTCGTTCCTCGAGCTGACCTTCCCTTCCTCCATTCGTCGCACAGACGTCGAGCTCACTCCCTCTCACATCCTCATCCTCGGCCGTCGCTACCTCCACGTTCACTCTCGACAACCTCCTTCCGGTACTACCTTCTCCTCCTCAGCTCAATCCTTCTCCAACCACATCCTAGACTTCCCCTCCCAGCCGTCAGCAGCCGAGTTTTCCCTCGACCTCGCTCTTGACTTCCATCCTGCGACCGTCTTCGGACCCGGTGGTCAGCAGCAAACCTTTGGAGAAGATCTGGAGACTACGGCAGCTCTGATCAAAGCTCGTGAAGAGAAAGGGACTGGAGGGACAGCGGTGAGAAGGACGAGGGTGAGGTCGGCGAGAGCTGTTCTTGTAGAGAGAGGAGAGATGAGTGGGAGGTTGGGATCTGGAGCTGGGAACGAGGTGTTCTCGAATAGGGTGGATTATAACTTCACTGCGTGAGTTCTCACCATCTTTCAGGGGCGTCTCGTTCGCTCTCGTTTCGTCACGACGCGCCCTAGTTCCTCTTTCTTTCTTCGCTGACCTCCATCCACCCCTCTCTACCCCTTCCACTCTCTTCTTCTTCTCTATCGTCTCTTCACCAGCGTCCACGTATCCGGAAACAACCTCGTCCTCACCTCTCTCCTCGGGAAGATCTTCGTCGTCCTCGACTACGCCGCCGTCTTCGAAGACCCTTCCCTCCAGTCCCAGCACACCATCTGTCTCGACGTCGAGGAACCAGTCTACAACCTGGCGTTCGAAGGAGGAAGAGCTGTTTTGACGACGGTGAGTCCTTTCGACGCGATTCTTTCCTCTCCCGTCGTCGAATTGACGTCGAGTGCTGACTCTTCCTTTCCCACCTCTTCTTCTCCTTCTCTCGCACCTTTACTCCCTACAGAAAACCAAAATCCTCCTCCTCAACCTCTCCTCCCTTCCAACCCTCGAGTCTCTCCAGCGTCTTCAGCGGGATCGAGAAAAGGGAACGACGAGGTCGAAACCTCCATTGAAGCTGGAGCTGTACGCGTTCGGAGGAGTAGCTCCTGTGGCTGTGAACGAGGTTAGTGCTGTAGTCGATTCGTACGGAAGCAACATACGAGGAGAAGAGAGAGTGACGACGATCTGACCCTCTGCTGCTCCTCTCGTCTCGACGTCCGCCCTCTTCCCTCCCAACAGATCAGCTCTGTCCAGATGGACGAGCAACGAGTCATGATCTCTTACTACTGCAAAGCGGATCCTTTCGAGGGTAAGCCTTTTCTAGTTCTCCGTCACGCTCGTCTCCTTAATGGAGAAAGAGGGGACGACACGACATTGACGCGTCGTTCGTTCCGGCTCGCTTTTCTTCCTTCGCTCGTTCGAACAGACGGCTTCGCTCCTTTGGATGGTGAGTACCCTAGTGCTGGACATCTTATAGCGTTGCTCGATCGAACTGACCCTCGTTCTTCTCTCGACTGCAGCTCGAATCGGAACGGGTTTCGCCATCAAGATCTTCGATTTTTCTCCTTCTCCGAGCGAACCGACGAGAGCGATGGAGTTGTTGGAGAGGAGGTTGGATCTGGTAGTTAACGTTGGGGAGGATCAAGAGATGGAGTAGTTCGATATGATGGTACGTCCGACTCAGAAGCAGAGAGACGAGGAGGAGGGAGCGAGAGCGAGACGACGAGGAACAACGGAAGAAGGAAGTGACGTTGCTAACCTATCTTCGCCTCGCCTTCCTTAGCATGTACTTTTTGCCCTCTTTTTCGTACAAAACCTGAAAGTCAGCTGCTCTCTTTCTTTCTCCTCCAAACCGCCACCTTCTCCTCCCCTCCTTCTCAAGATGAACCTTCAAGCTCAAGATCCTACAACTCCCACCGTTGGAACCGAGGTTTCTACCTTCTGGTACGTCCTCCTCACTCTATCGCCCACTAGTAGACCACCATTTTTGACCACCTCTCTTCTCTCCTTGATTATCTCAGGTCTCAATACGTCGTCGTCGTCGCACGTCCTCTGTTCTCCTCTCGTTCTCCTCCTTTCACTCTCCCAACTGACTCTCTCTCTCTCTCTCTCTCTCTCTCATTGCTCAGGATCAACCCTTTGGCATCTTCCCTACTACCACCTCTCTCTTCTGGTTCAAAACACTCAATCTCGCTGCCGCAACCGCCGCATCTCTCGGTGAAGACGAGAGAATCCAGCTCTTCATGTGCTACGAGAAGTTTGCAGGAGGACCTCAGAGAACGGCTTTGCTGGGAACCTTGGATGCCCAGGTGAGTCAGAGGAGCAGAAGGAGATGTTTGAGATGTGGAAGGGCAGTGCGAAGGGAGGAAGGACGCGACGTCGAAGACCAAATCGAGGCCGTCGGGACTGCTTGCTGACCTTTTTTCTTCCTTTGTTTCCCTCTTTATGAAGCACCCCACTCTCGATCTCAAATCTATCAAGATCATGACAGGAGAGAGAGTCACCTTCAACGCCGTCAGCTCCTACAGATCTGCTCAACCGACGGCTCAGGCTCTCAGCACGATGGATTCAGGTGTCCTCTCTTCTCTTCCTTTCTCGCTTTGGCTGCCATCTCTTCCCTTTTTTTTCATTCGCTGAGATCTATCTTCTCTTCGACTTTTTCCCTCAGAACCATCTGCGTCTACGGTCAAGCCATGGAGAACTCGTTCATCGAAGGTCTTCTCAAATCGTCCCTCCTCAAGAGATACTGGGCTCACGCCATCCTCGCCGTCTGGGTCGGATTGTGGGTCTGGGAAGGGGTTAACAGCTTCTATACTCTTCTCGCAACGATGGCGAGCATGGCGTTTGGGCTCGTCGTCGTTTGAGGGAGAGTCGAGGACGAGTCGAGGTTGAGATCAGAGGGCGGCGAGCACTTCCAGTTCCAGCTTTTCCTTTATGATGATGATTCCGTTTTCACGACTTCATTGAGAGCAAAAAGATGGTCAGAGAGATCTGTGAGAGCGAAGAGCCGTCATCTCTGGAAAGAAGCAGCAGAAAAGCGAAGGAGCGTCGATTGGGCAGATGCGTCGCGACTGGCGCCTTCAAACCCACTTCCTTTTCCTCCTTTGCTCCCCAGCTTCTATAGCCAGCTTATCTTGAAGAAGGAGAACTTCCCTCTTGCATCGGATGGCTCTCTAAAGAACGCATGCATGATTATGAGACGCGACAAAGAAGAAAGCCCAAATGAAAAGGAAAACGACGACTCGTCTTCAGGAAAGAAACATCATAACCCTGACCCCCGTTCCCTCTCCCTACGAATCTACACATATCTAGTGACCGTTGACGCCGTTGGCCTTGACGGCTCCAGCCAGCCGATCCTCGACCTCGTTGATGGCGACGATGGCGTGAAGAGCGTCGGTGGCTTCGACCCGTCCCTCCTCGAAAGGAAGCAGAGGAAGTCGAGTAACTCCACCGTATCCCCTCCTCTTTTGGAGGGTAGCTTTGGTTCCAGAGATCCCAAGAGGAGCGTAGGCGAAGTCGGCTGAAGGAGACGGGGTCAAAGGAGGACGAAGGTCAGCTCTCGGTCCCTCGTTCTTTCTTCGAAGACGAGGAGATCAGAAAGAAGGGCGTAAGGATATGTTACGTACCTTCCGAAACGAGAGTCTGGAGAGCGAAAGCCTCGGCGTGAACGGCTTGCCAGTTGGGGAGAGCAGGGTCGAGGAGGGAGAGGGAGAGCTTGAAGAGTTTGGAGATCGAGTAAGGATAGAGGTTGGCTGAGAGGGAAAACGAGAGACGAGGTAAAAAAAATCAGCTTCAGTTTTGAGGGGAGAGATGGTAGGACTGGCGCGAGGAGAGGACGAGGACTGACCCAAACCCATGATGGCGCCGTCCGCCTTGGATCCGAGAACGGTAGGAAGGATGAAGTCGGCGAATCCTCCGAGGGTAACGAACCTGGAGATGAAGGGAGGGAGGAGAGACGCGTGAGCTTCTTGTCGAGCCCGGTCGCAGGAGGAACGAGAACTCACTCCTTTCCAGCTCGAGCAGAAACGAACGCTTTGGTCGTGGTGTGACCTGTGATTCGAGTCAACTTCCCTACACCTCCACAGGTGAGCTTGACTCCGACGATGTTCGACGATCCATCAGCGATGGCGTTGATGTCGTTAGAGGTGAGGTCGATTCCTCCAGCAGCTCCAGGGTAGTCTGAGGAGGAGGAAGAAAGACGCGTCGGGTCAGCTTGATCAACTTCTGTTCCTACGCGCGAAGGAAGAAGAACGAACTGTAGATCCTGTTCGACGAAGACGAAAAGGTGGGACAGGTCAGTTTCTCAGTTCGAGAATAGCTCGAAAACGAGGCTGAGAACTAACATGACGGGGATGGGCGAGGATTCTGCGACGTCGACGAAGAACTTGACGAGAGCCTCCTTGGACATGGCACCAGCGAAGTATCTGAGATGCAGCAGATGGGAGAGTAGCTTCAGCTCGAGCTCGGAAGCCGGGAGGAGGAGGAAAATCTCACCCAGAAGCAATCACGATAGCACAATCCGCTCCAGCCTCAGCAGCCTCCTTCGAGAGCTTGATGGTCTCCCTGGTGGATCCAACTCCCGTTCCGGCGATGATAGGAACCTCAGGGAGACCAGCGTCGTCGAGAGCCTTTCGAGCAGAAGTGATAAGGGTGATTCGCTCAGAGGGAGAGAGGTGGTGGGCTTCGCCCATCGAACTTCAAAACGAGAAGTCAGTTTTTGGAGTTGTGCTTCGAGGATCATGAAAAAGACTCACCCAGCGATGACGGGGTAGAGTCCTGAGGAGGGAGAAGAAGTTGAAAGCGGGCAGCCAGGTTAAGAAACAGCGAGCGAGGGGGAGGAACGAAAGAGGGGCGGAAGAGGAGATGGCCGGGGAGGAGGGAGGAATCGAGGAGCTCACCAGCCTTCGCGAGGTAGACGACGTGAGCAACGAAGGTGGGGACATCTGAGCATACACAAGAGAGGATGAGTAGTCAGTCACAAAGTCGAGAAAGAAAAAGTCGACGAGCGAAGTCGGTGCCATCCGGCTCGTCGAAGCAGCGAGGAGGAAGCGTCGAGCTCACCAAGGTCCTCGGAGACAGGTAGGAAGAAGGTAGGGATCGGAGCCCAAACGTTTTGACCAAGAGATCGGACCATGTTGAGGAAGAGAGGAAGAGGGAGAGAAGAACGAGGTGGGTGGGGTCGAGTCGGGATGTGTTGGTTAGGAGGAGGAGAGGAAGGGAGGGAGGAAAGGACGAATGCCTCCCGGAGCGGTTGGGTCCGCTGCTCCGGGAGCCGCCCTTCATTCAAAAGAAAAAATGGAGCTTGGAACCGAGAAGAGTAGTCCAAGATCTGAGGTGTCCTCGAGATGGCATAAAGGAGAGAGAAGGGGGTTCGATCTGACGGGAGAAAGACGCGACGGCGCAAGGAGAGAGAGAGCCGCCGCGTCGTCGAAGACTTCGTTCGTTCCTGACTCCGCTGTCAGTGTCGCCTTCCCTCCTCTGGGTCTCGTGAGATCCTCCTCGACTTCTTCTCAGGGCCGGAGTGATCCTGCAGTTTTATTGAGAGCATGAAGTCAGTCAGGGTGATAATGGAGAAGGGCGGTTCGTTAGGTCCCCGACGTGACTCAAGAGTCGAAGCAAAGCTTCAACACCCTTCAAATCTTTCCAGTCTCAGTTCACCGCTCAGAGGAAAGTGACAAGCCTTTCCTTGTTTGCTCCAAGTTTGCTCGAGAGCAGAGCAAACGGAAAAGTCCAAAATCTAAATCAAGCAGACCACCCTCTCCTCTTCCCTCCGATTCCCCACTTCTCTAGTAAGAAAGCCGTCATCGCTTCATGCAGCTCTCTATAGGCTCCGTACTGAAAGCCAAGAGGAAAGAAGAACAGAGTCAGCGACGACGCGAACGAACAGAGGAACGCGTGAACCAAAATTTCCACGAACCTTGTTCATGCCGTGATTCGAGTCGGTGTAGACTCTCATCTGGAAGCGTCGAACCTTAGCCAAGGTGAGCTTCTCGATGAGGGAGGCAGAATTGGCGAAGTGGACTGAAGGAAGAGAAGGGGACGACGCGTCAGGTTCGACGCTCTCGTCCGTCGAAGAAAGAAAGAAGGATTGAGACGCACCGTTATCATCTCCGGATCCAGCAGCTAGTAAGAAGTCGGCATTGTGGAATCCAGTAGCGTTGTTGACTCCAGAGACAGCGTAACCTGCAGGATTCTCGTCGGGAGTTTTCATGAAGCGCTCAGTGCTGAGGGGAGGAGGAAGACGATCAGTACTGAGCTCGAGCAACTCGAGAGGTAAATAAATGAGTGGTTGAATGGCTCACTAGATGGTGTCGTAGTACCTGAGGGAGAGAGAGAGGAAGAACGCTCGTCAGTTCCGGACGCGTCGAGAGGGAGAATGGCCGAAGAATGAGAAGCAAACTCACCTCCAGTCCGTCACAGGAGCGACAGCGATCCCAAGGGAAAGCACTCCGGAATCGGCTTCGAGACATTTCGCAGTCAGGTCTGCGACAGAAAGAGGAGTCGGCCTTGTCAGCTCGAAAGTCGACCAGTCGTTTCGTTCGACCTCGACGAAGCTCAAACTCACATCCCCCGAAGGACCATCCCCAGATACCGACCCTCCTCTTATCAACGTAGAGCTTGGTGGACGCCCAGGTTCTCGCAACAGCGATCTGATCGATCGCTTCGTACGTTCCGAGCTTGCCTGCAGACGAAAAGAATAGAGATGCGTCAGGAACGAGGTCGCACTGCAGCAACAGGAAGGTTCTCACCTCGGATAGGATCCCTCAGATCTCGGCCCTTGAATCCAGTACCTCTTCCGTCAACGACGAGGATGATGTACTTGAGCTCAGCAGCGAGGAGGGACGCCCAGTTGACTCCGAATCGAACGTCGACGGATTGAGATCCAGGACCTCCATAAGGAGCGAGAAGCACAGGGTACTTGGTCTTTCCACTCTCGTCCATGTTGGGAGGTCGGATTTCCTTGACGTTGAGCTCTGGAGCCAGTTAAGGGAACGAGATCAGTGATCGAAGAGAGGAGAGAAAGAGACGCGACGCACGGTATCCGTCCGAGTCTACGATCTGCTGGTTCGAAACTGGGAGGATGAACTTGTAAATCGTCTCGTTGAGGTTGCTGTTCCCTTCGAGGAGGTAGTCGAACGCTATAGAAGACGAGGAAGCACACGGTCAATGCGAGAACAAAGAGAGGTAAGCAGGAGAACTCACTTTCGTCACCCGTCTTGACCACCTTCTGCTTTGGGACGCCAGGACCTTCATATCCGAGCACGTAGAACCCAGCTTCAGGAGAGAACGAAGCGGAGAAGTATCCAGGACGAGAGGTATCCGTGAGAGGCTTGACGCTCGAAGAGAAGAGGGCGAGGTCGTCGGAGAGGGAAGGAAGAGCAGCAGAGAAGATGTGTCGTTCGATCGAAGGTTGAGCGGCGGTGAAGTAGCTGCAGAGAAAGAAGAGAGTCGGGATCAGTCATGAGCTCGATGAAACAGGAGGGGACAAGCAGCAGAACGTACACGAGCTTCTTCCTCGCGTCGACGGCCAAAATCCCACCAGCGACTTCCCAAGCTCCCGTGGTGATCCATGTCGGTGTGCTGCTATCGGGAGTGAAGTAGGCGATGTGATTGAAGCCTTCCGCGGAGTAGTCGATGTCGAGGTAGCCGTTTCCGTACACGGCGACTGTTTGAGACTGGTTGGAAGGGACATCGAAGAGACGCGTCGCCAGGTCAGTCCATCGCCTCGGAGCTGTTCCTGTACATACGAAATCCGACTCACCTGCTCAATCCAACCCTTCCCACCGTCCAGCTGCCTCACAACCTTCCCTTGCAGAGTACCCTCAACGAGCTCCGCATCGTCGACGTCGAAAAGGACGACGTTCCCCGACGAAGCGCTCCTGTCGCTCTCCTTGACCAAGAGTCGTCGACCGATCCAGGTAACCTCGAAGATGACCTGGTTGGTGATTGGTTTCATATCGGGCCAAGTGAGGTTTTTGGTTGCTTGAGCGGCGAGAGCGGAAGGTGGGTCGAAGGAGGAGGAGAGGAGTTCGCCGAGGGTTTTGAGGGAGAAGAGTCGAAGAGAGACGAGAGGGTTGGGGTATCCAGGTTTGGGATATCTATAGAAGAAGCCACGAGTGAGTCAGCGTCAGAAAAGGGAGGGAAGAGAAGACAAAGGTAAGAGAAGGTGAGCTCACTTCATCACGATCTCCTTCGGGTAAGGTTGAATGGTCCCATCGTCCTTCTCATCGTACAGAGGGAACTCGTAAGTCGGGACCTATGGATGAAGAAAGAGTTCAGCAGAGTATCGAAGCGAAGGGACGTGGCGAAGAGGCTTACCTCAGTCTCGTCCGACCTCAGGAAAGCAATCTCCTCGCCGTTGGGAGAGAACCACAGCGCAAAGTCCGCTCCGAAGACCTCCTCCTCGTAAACCCAGTCGGGGACCCCGTTGAAGACTGATTCGCTTCCGTCTGTAGTGATTCGAACGATCTCGCCGACAGACTCGTTCCCTAGTTCCGACTCAGGAAGGACGTACTGCGAGCGGAGGAAGAGGAATCGACGCGTCAGCACGAGGAGTCCTTCGTCGAGGAGAGACAACTCACGAGATCGTTAGCCTCAACAAAAGCAAGAGCATGCCCGACTGGGGCCCATGTAGCGTAGGCGATGGTAGGAGGGTGGGTGGGAGGAAGAAGAGGGAAGGTTGCGTTGCTGAGGAGGGAGTGGATGTAGAAGTTTGCGTGGCTCGAGTGACGCCATTGCTGAACGCGTCCGGTTTGGAGGAGAATAAACTTCATGTCGGGAGATCTGTGAGGAGAATACTTATAGTAAAGATGAGCTCTAGGCGACGAGAGAAAGGATGAAAGGAGGGGAACGCGACGAACAAGGTCCAAGAGGTCCATTCGATCTTCCTGCCGTCCGAATCGACAATGAGGGTTCCGTTGAGCAGGCTGAGAGGCAAGAGGAGTGTGAAGGGTCAGCTACGGTTGTCTCGCTCGAAAGAACGGGAGGAAGAGGCTCACATCTGCGTCGAGTTCGCATCGTTCACGTCTTCGAGGAGGACGTTCCCGTCCGACTCCGTGCTGAAGATCCCATCGCCCGCTGAGAAACCCACCGAAACCATGCTCAGCTCAAAAATCAAGAGCTTCTAACTCCAACACTCTACATCAGACTCACCTTCCTTCACCCAGCTCACACCTAAAACGCCAAAGATCGAAGCGCAGAGGTCAGCTTCGAGCTCACCTCCCTGCTTCCTTCCCTCCTTCTTCCCTCGCCGTGCTCGTGACTCACCCTTCCTCTGCACAGAAAACGTCCCGTTCATGACATGATCCATCGTGATATGTTGACGCAGCTTCGAAGCTTTGGCTTTGCTCTTTGGGTTTGCCCAACCCAACGCAGCGAGGGTTCCAACGATCCCAGCAAAGAAGATGAGGCAGATCATCACGAGATACGGTCGACGACGACGAGGTTTCGACTAGCACACCAGAGAGGATTAGGGTCAGCATGGATCCCGATCGCTAGGTGGGTTTCAGAGATGGTGCGAGGGACAGAAGGGAGCGAGCTCGAAGACTGACCTTGTTCGACCTCCTTCCTCCTCCAGCCTCAACAGCTCTCCAACCTCTTGTTCCATTGCTACCCCCACTCTCCATCGCACCCTCCTGAACGAATCGATCTACCTCCTCTTTCTCATCTTCGTCCTTGTACGATCCTGATGAGCTAGGGAGGGAGGTGTTGGAACCAAAGAGGATGGGAGGATGAGGAGGAAGGGGGAAGCGAAGCGAGGTCGATCCTCCTTCTTGATGGGTGGGAGAGTCTTCAGCTTCGAGAAGCTCGCTTGTATCGGAAGGTTCTTGAGCTAGGTGAGAGTAAGGGGAGGGAGCCATTCCGTCGGTCTCCTGGGAAGTAAAGGGAAGAAAGATGCAGTTGAAGGTCAAGTTGAGCTCGAAGCTCGAACGCACACGAGGTCGTCCGCACACAGCCGAAGGCGAGCGAGGACATGGCATATCTCGAGGTAAGAAGATCGAGAAGGTCTTCAGACAGACATTGATGGCTATCTCAACTCGTTCTTTCCAAAGAAACGAAACGCTGAAGTCGCGATTCCAGCAACGAGATCTCCTCTTTTCAGCCTCACTCACGCGTCTCCGCTCTTCGTTCCTCTCCCAACTCTCCCCAATCTCAACTCTAAAGCAAGCAGAACATGAAGGTATATAAAAAGAGATCCAAACGAACGAAGGAAACTCTGGAGGGTACGTAGAAATCTCAACGAACTCAAAACGATCAAAGGCAAACTACCTCGCCAACGGCACTCCCAACCCTCCTCCAGCACTCCCAGCAGCCATCAACCCGCCCAGCGTCCTCTGCAGATCGCTCCACTCCGACTCTCTAGGCACAGCAGCCTCCCCTACGTCGTAGACGTAGACCGTTCCGTCCGACGATCCGAGAGCGACTCGACGACCGTCCTTCTTGTCCCAGGCGAGTTTGTTGAGTGCTTTGGAAGAGGGAGTTTGGACGGAGAGGGTTGGGACCTGAGGAAGAACCGAACGAAGAAGAAGGTGGGTTAGTGGTGAGACGGAGAAAGGAAGGAGAGAAGGAAGGAGAGAAGAAAGAGAGAGGAAGGACGCGACTCACCTCGGTATCGACGTTCAAGTTCCAAAGGTCAAACTTCCCCGTCCCATCAACCGATCCAAACACCGCCGGATTCACAGGATGCCACTTCACATCGTACACGTAATCCGTCGCCTCCTCGAACGAATGAACCGGTTTCACGTTCGTCGTCCCAGCCAGGTTCGTCGTCGTTCCTCCCGCTCCTCCTCCTCCCACTGCACTCCCTGCACTCCCTCCTCCACCCCCTCCTCCTGATCCATTTGCTCCACTAGCATTGTTCCCACCCTTCGCTCTCCACAGCTTCACCGTCCAATCCACTGAGCACGTCAAGAACAGATCCGAGAAGTCGACGCTTCCGACCAACGGATGGAAGTGCAAGCCCGTCACAGGTCCCGAGTGACCTTTGTAGATATCCTGCTGGTTGAGACCTGCTTTGGCTCCAGCTCGATCGTACCGGTTGGCGTGGTAGACGTTGCCTTCCTCGGTTCCGACCCAAAAGGTGGTGGTTTCGTTGTCGGGGAAGTCCAAGGTGGTGATGGAAACCTCGTCGGTTTTGACGTGGGAGGAGGAGTGTTGGAGGTTGAGAGTTTCCTGGAGGAACGAGGGAAGAAGGAGGAGAGTCAGCGTCGGGAGGTAGAATGAAAGACGAGACGCGTCCAAGTCGAAAACGAAAAGCGAGAGAGAGAGACAAACTCACCTGAGGCTGAGCCAACATATCCGCCAACCAACTACAAACCATCCCGTCCGTACTGCTCGTGATCAAGTTGTGAGCGTTCTGAGTTCCGACCATCTTCATCGCGTAGACGGGGTAGGTGTGACCTGCTGCCGAGAGAGGAGTCTTGAGAACGGGAAGGTGTTTGGCTCGAGTGTCCCAAAGCAGGATTTGACCCGAGTAGGTTCCTCCGAAGATGAGGTTGGAGTGGAAGGGTGAGAAGGAGACGGAGAGGACGTCGGTCTGAAGAAAAGGGAGAGGTGTGAGTTGGAGGAACGAGGAGGGAGGGCGAGGGAAGGATGAGACGAACTTGAGAATGGAAGATAAACTCCGGACGATCTACGAGATGCTGGTTCCAGACGCAGACGAGACCATCGGGATCGTTGACGGCTGCTGGGTTCTTGTTGTAGGAGGCGATGCTGAGTTCAGGGTACTGGGACGCGTCGAGCATCTCGAGGTCAGCTTCGTTCGTTCTTCTCTCGCTCTCTCTCGTCAAACTTCTAGAGAAACAGCCTCACCTTTGGCGACCAGTCCACGGCAGTAACGGATCGTCCCTTCGTCCACCGCTCATCCGAGAACGAACAAACGAGCTTGATCGTCTTCCCTTCCTCCTCGTCGCTGCAACGAATCCAGAACGAAACCGACGCGTCTCGAATCAGCATCTCTCCTTCTTCTTCGCCACGAGAAAACAACGGAGAATGCGACTCACAGATTCCCATCAGCTCCCAACGTGTAATCCCTGATGTAATCGTACCCATCGCTCAATGCCCTCTGAACGATCTTGGAGGACGACTCAACGAACTCGAGGAACTCCGGTGCCGACTCAATCTGAGTTCGTTGGTCCTCCGTCAGCTCTGGGTTCCCACGATCGTATCGAAGAGAAAGGGAAGTCAGCACTCCTTCATTCTCATGCTTTCTCTTCTTCCCACAGGATCATCAGCGTCGAGACTCACCTCTCACCCTCTCCTCCTCCACCTCCTTCTCCAACCTCTTCCGTTCCTCCTCAATCTCCTCATCGAGCTTCCTCTTCTCCTCCTCGAACTCCTCCTTGATCCTTTTCCTCATCTCCTCCTCCGTCTCCCTCGTAGACGTCCCAAACCCAGTCCCGGTGCTCGTGCTCGTGGTTGTTGTGCGACGGGGATGGGAGGAGGAGAAAGGGTCGTCGGATTCAGAGTCGGAGGAGGAAGGGTGGTAGGTCGTTTGAACAGATTTGGTGTAGGTGAGTTTGGGCTAAGAGAGAGGGGAAGAGGTGGAAGATGTTGGTAAGAAAAAGGGCGAGGGAGCGAAGGGAGGGAGGGAGGGAGGGAGGAGGTGCGTGTGTGAGCTCGAGCTCGAACGACAACTCACCTTTGGAGGAAGCTCGTACATCTCTGTCTGGACGTCGATGAGATCTGGAAGTCCCGGTCGGAAGGGTGAGATCCTACAGCATCCCCGAAAACCAAAACAAAGACGTCTTCGGATCAGCTTCCACTACTACACGCGAGCTCTGTCCAAAGCTCAAACAACCTGGCGTTCCAAACTCACCCATGGTCTCCTGCTCCTTCTCCCTCTCTCTCTCTACTCGCTCTCGGTGTTGCTCCATGTATCGAGGGCAGGAAGGTCGAGTTTCCGTAGGCTGGTGTTGAAGGTGCTGAGGAGTGAGGGGAGAGAGCTTCTGTTGGTGGATAGGAGCCTGAAGCTGAGGAGGCAGCGGAGGTTGCTGATGGACCGAGAAGGGAAGCTACGAGGGTGTCGACTTCACGGCGAGAGGAGGAGGAGCGAGAGGGGGAGCCGGCGACGGGGGGCTGGGAGATGAAAACATGAGAAGTCGAGGGATGAGCTCAGGGAGAGATGGGTTGAGAATGGAGGGAAGGAGGAGGAACAGGAGGGTGAGCTGAACTTACTTCTCCTGCTCTCTTCTTCTGTTCAGTGAGCAGAGCAGATTTACGCTCTTCTCGAGCTTCTCTAGCTTGACGGAGAGCTAATAGCTTGCTCTTCTTGGCTTCAATCTCGAGTCGTCGGGCATCCTGGAGGGTAGAAAGGGAAGGAGGGAGGGAGGAGGGAAGGGAAAGAGAGTCGCGATGAGCTCGAGTCTTCCGTCGCTGCAGCTTCTTCTCCTCGACGGGACGAGTGACTCACCTGCATATCTGCTACTGGTGACGTCTGAACTGTCTTCTGCTCAGTTTCGTTGTTGATGGTTGGGAGCTCAAGAAGGGAAGGGAAGGAGGGTCGAGCTCAACTTCCCGACGCAGCAGTCAACTTTCGTTCAAGCTCACCTTCCTTCCTTACCTCCTTCCCTCCAAACGGCCAGCAATGTCAACTCCTCAACCCACCCCTTCTACATCCTCCTCATCCGCAGCAGCACCTCCACCTGCAGCCGGAGGCAAACGACTCAACTACCGACAACAACTCGCTGAAACGTACAAGAACTCCCTGCCCATCGTCCCTCCTTCCCTTCCTCCTCCTCCTCCTCCTCTGCCCACTACAGTCCTCGCGGCTCTCTCCCAAACTTACTTCAACGGGAACAAGCAGGATCTCAAAGGGAAAGCTGTCCAAGAGATTGATAATCCCAAATGTGTAGGGATCTGGGATAGTTTCACGGGGAGTGTTTGGGTGAAAGGGAAGAGGGATGGAGAGATTCTCTGGACGAGAGGGAATTTCGGGAAGGGGAGTTTGAGTAGGAGTGAACCTAGTTGGTGGAAGAGGACCGTGAGAGAGTTGACAGGGTTGGGGAATGGTCAGTACCAGTGCTACATCGAAGGTTTGGAGGAGGGAGGGGAGGAAGGAAGCGTCGATTTTGGTGAGCTTCGTTTCGTTTTTCCTGACTCGACCTCCCTCCTTTCCACCCCTTTTTGCCGCACCATCAGTCCTCTCCTCGGAAGAAATCACTGCCCTCCGTCGTCAAGAACGTAAGGACTTCAAGATCGCTCGAGCAGCAGCCGCCGTCGCTACCGTCGAAGCTCAAGAACGAGCTCTGCTCGCTTCCCAAGCTGCAGCCCTCCTCTCCTCCTCCTCCGAAACCATCTCCACCACCTTTCAACCCGACGAAGTGATCATGCCCAAACGACCAGGAAATGCCATCTACCAGGTCCCAGCTTCCGAGTCCAACAAGACGGACGCTCAGCTCAACGCGGAGGAGCAGGAGAAAAGGAGGTTGAGGATCGAGGAGGAGACGGAGGATCTGGAACATATGCAGTTGACTCCAGAGGAGGTTTGGTTCTTGGCTTGGGGGTTGGATTGCTTGATCGTTCTTGATGCGAAGACGGTGAGTAGCTCAAACTTCGTCGTGTCTCTTCTCGCTCGGAGGAGCTCGCTTTCTCGACGAACGCGTCGCTCAACTCTCCTTCCCTCCCTCCCTCCTCCTCTAGAAAACCCCCATCCCCCTCCCAACTCTCTTCCACCTCCTAACCTGCCCCATCCTCACCCCAACCCCCTCCCTCGGCCTCCTCCAGCCCTCCTTTCCCGCTCCCCGACCCGACAACCCCCTCCTCGTCAATTACGCCGTCTACCACCACTACCGCTCCCTCGGCTGGGTCGTCAAGCCTGGAATCAAGTTTTGCGTGGACTGGCTGCTTTACAAGCGGGGGGTTGTGTTCTCGCATGCTGAGTGAGTCGACTTCGGGACTGTAAACGGTGGGAAGAAAGAGGAGAGCTGACTCGACGCGTTTTCTTTTGCGTTCGATTTTTGTTAGGTTCGCCGTATGTGTGATCCCAACGTATTCGAACCCTCTGGATTATGAGACGTCGCCTCATAGGGAGGAACTGGCGAACGTGGAGAGGATGAACTGGGCTTGGTTCAGCACGATCAATCGAGTGAATTCGCAGGTCAAGAAGGTGAGTCCACCCCTTCCTCTTTGCTTCTTGCTTCTCGCTCTCAAGCGTCCCTTCCTCAAAGTGAACCGAAGCTCATCATGCACTTCCTTTCGCTCTTTCGTTTCGCAGACCCTCGTTCTGTGCTACATCACGATCCCTTCGTGTTCCGACGACGAACCTGCGTTCTGCGGAGGAGACCCGGAGAGTTGGAGTCGGTTTGAGATCAGGGAGGTGGTGCTGAGGAGGTTTGTACCTAGTAGGATGAGGGATTGATGGGTTGTGTTCTTGTATCTGTGTTGAAGTTGAGGGCGGGGAGGGAAAGAGAAAGAGAGAGAGAGCAAGAGAACAAGGCGACGACGCGTCCGCCTTTCGGCGTGTCGACCTTCTTCTCCAGCTCGCTCGATAGATTCCTCGGCAGCTGCATCCAATCATCACCCCTACAAAAGAACGTCTATGCGGCTGTAACCATTCCCATCTCCGCACTGATCCAAACCCTCCTCTAGTCTAAGCAGTCGCCTCTCCAACAACCGCCTCGCTAAGCTGGAGGAGTATCCTCGGGAATCGCGTTGCTCCAGTCCGGGTAGGTCTTCTCGAGATCGTCCGGGTGGAGCTTGAGCTCGTCGAGGATAGGGAAGATCAAAGTGTTAAGGAGTTTGTAGCCCTGGAAGAGACAAAACGGCAGCGAGATCAGACGCGTCGAGCAAGTCACAGAGGGAAAGAGGACGAACCTCGGGAGTAAGATGCAACCCATCGAGAAGAAGATCGTCTAGGTTGTTCGAAGAGTCGGATCGGTAGGTTTCCATTGCCTTTGAGCGAGATGAGCAGAGAGCAAAGGAAGAGAAAGGGGAGAGAGATCAGCCGAACAAAGGAAGGAGGAACGTTGCGCCGAGAATTCGTTTGCTGGCGGAGACGAAAGAGAGAAACGAGCGAGCTCACCTTCCAAAGATCTACGAGCCTAGCTTTCCCTCCGAGTTCAGCGACGAGATCCCTGCATGCCTGAGCGTACCGAGCGGTGTTGGCTTCACTTCGGTCGTCGACGGCGAGACCTCGTTCGGCGGACCAGCGGTGAGGTTGAATGATGGGAGGGGTCTGAAGAAAAAGGGAGGAGGGTGAGCTCGAGAGAAGAGAGAGAGGTAGATACACAGTCTGGTACTGACGATGACGAGGACTGGGACGGAAGAGGGAACGAGGGAGATGATCTCTTTGAGGTTGGCGACGTAGGCGTCGAGAGGGATGGATTGACGAGAGGGGGTGTTGAAAAGGACTGTACGAACGAGCAAACACATAAGGAAATTCAGCTGGACCTTCTCGTGAGAAGAAAAGCTCTTCTAGAGCTCACCAGCGTCGTTGGCACCCAGGAAGATCGTCCAGGCGGCGATTTCCAGACCTCCAGACTTCCCAGCTTCAGCGAAGATCTCCTTCGCGATAGGCAGCACCATTGCGGTGTTGTAGCCACTGAAACCTCTATTGACGACATCTAGCTTCCTGATGTATCGATCTAGAAAGGGGAGGGCAACGGGGTCGAGAAAGAGAGCAGGGCCGGAGGGAAGCGAGGTCAGGACTTAGTTTCGCCGAGGGCATGAGCTCGAGCTGCAAACTCACCAGAAAGAACAGTCGTCAGTCCATGCTGAACGTTCGAGAACTCCGTGATCGAGTCTCCGAGGAGGACGATCGCCTAGAGGGAGGAGGGAAGAAGGGGGGAGAAGGGGGAGGGGAGGAGAGCGGAGGTCACCTCCGTCAGCGATGAATTCAAGGAGCTCGTTCGCTCGACCTCTGCTACACAAAGCGACATCTGAGCTCATCAGAAACATAGAGAGATGCTGACCTTGTGTTTGGAGAGCGAGATGGACATCTGTGTAAAAAAAGTGAGGATCTGGGAGCTGGTTGTTTGGGGAGAAGGAGCATCTCCGTCTTTCGAGCCCTCTTCCGTTTGAGCTCACCCTTCCTTCCTTCCTCCCCTCCAACCACAACAATGTCAACTTCCCAACAACCCGAAGAGCTCTACGCCGTCGCTGGTAAGTAGCGCCTAGCCCCAGATCGAGTTGCTAGGACCATCAAGCTGACCTTCGTTTCTTCCTTCCCACCAGATTGTGAGCTCGTCCTTCCCTCCTCTTCCTTCCCTTCCTTTTCGATGGATCTCAGCTTGACTCCCTTCGTCTTCGTCCCTTCTTCTCAGTCTGCTTGATTCCTATGGGTCTCGAGGTTCCATCTGTGAGCTTCCGTCCTTTTAAAAGCTCAAGTCAATGCAGTTCCGAAGGAGGACGAGACGAGGAGGAATCGAAGCTGACGTCGATACAACTCTCCCCTTCTCCCCTCTTGTAGGTCGGACCTCAAATCGCTGAGTGTCAAAGGATCCTCGAGAAGTCGGGTCTTACTTTCCACATGCACGGGTGAGCATTTCTTTGTCTGTGCGAGCTCGAGATCCTCCCTCCCAGCGAGAAGCTGACCATCTCCTCCTCCTCCCTTCTCGAAGTTACGGAACCAACCTCGGTTCGTCTCATCTTTCCTCGTTCTTCTGGTCAAGTGCTAACCCTACTCTTTTTCCTTTGCTCCAGAGGGACCCTGGTCTGCTGTCACGAAGGCTATTGGCGATTGCCATGCTGCCGTTCACGCTGTTCGTTCTTCATCGCTCGCTCTCGCCCTTCTTTCTCTCATCGCGATATCCTGAACGACATAACTCTGACCAAATCCTTCTTCTTCCCTCTTATTTCCAGATGGGCACTCCTCGAATCGCAACCGATATCCGAATTGGAACAAGAACGGACAAGACGATCGCGACGGGACAGGGCAACCTTGGGAAGATCGCTCGAGTCGAGGAGATCTTGGGCAAGGACAAGGCTTGATGAGGTGCGAATATTGATGCTGAAACGTTCTGTGAGCTCGCGGTACTGCAAAGGGAGAGCCAGGTCGGGTTCGAGGAAGAGTTCGACCTTGACTGACTATGCGACGCGATGCCATGAATGGCCTTTAGAGCTTCCACTCTTCCAGCTTTGTAAAAATCATCCGCTTTAGATCTGCTTTTAGTAGGCGGGAAATGAACCCCATAGGAACAGCTCGCTTCACAGGAGAGCAAGGTCGACGCGTCGAGCGGACCCTTCAACGAGTCCTCCCCACTCTCTCTTCTCCTTCGTCTTACACTTTGTCGACGCGTCGAGAAGTGAACCGGAACTCGTCGCTGTCTGGGTTTGTAAGTCCTCAATCATAGCTCCAGTGACAATTTCGTGGAGAAAGAGAAGGTCGTCAAAGGAGGCGAGGAAGATCGGAGGTTCCCCTCGTTTTCGAAGATTTTCACGGCCGCTTTCTTCTTCTTCTCCTGTGCAACTACGAAAAACATAGCTTCGAAAGGAGCAGGGCCTGAAGCGATGTTGCAGATCAAGATCAAAGGGAGAAGAAACAACAGTTACCCAAACGGGACGAGTCTCGACGTCAGGTCGACGCTCCCTCCTCCTCCTTCTTCTCTCCAACTCTCACCTTGAATCGACCCTCCCCCTCCCCCTTTTCTCTCCTTCACTTCGTGCCACCCTCTTCCTCGTCATGCATACTCGACGATCCACTCGTATCCCCCTCTCAGTTCTTCCACTTCATCCTGAGGATCGAGGCGGCAGTCTGGGCTCTCCCAAGGTCGACAGGACCTCTTCCTCGTCTTCTTCTTCCGCCATCAAGTTCTCTACAACGTGAGTTGACTCTCTTCCTGCTCTCTTCTCCTCTACTATATCGATCCTTACAAAGACTGACTCTGTTCTCTTCTGTTTCGTTGGATGGCTCGTTGCTTCTTCTCCTCCTTCTTCCCTTCCCTTCAGACGCTCCTCCCTTTCATTCCCCACCAACGCTGTCGCTTCCTCCTCTCGAGAACCCTCCCCAGCTCGAAGACTCTTTGCCGAACCCTCCTCCTCGTCCTCGTATGGATTTGGATCCCCTCGATCCCTGACTCCCAAGCTTGGAGACCTTCCCTCCACCGAGTGAGTCTAAATTACCCAACACCTCTGACCTCCTTCTCCCTTCGCCTCCTATTCCGTTTCCCTTTGTTCTTCTCTGAAACTGAGACCTTCTTATCTCTTTGGTTTCCTTCTTTCCTCCCACAGCCCACCTTCCCCTTTCCTCGTCACCTCCCAACGATCTCCTACACCGTACCCAGTTGGTTCTCCAAACGCTTTCGCCACCTCTTCTGCGTCCTCCCCTTCCCGAGTCTCCTCCTCCACTCCCACTCGAACGCCCTCTCGACGACTCAAGAACCTCCCTCCTCCTCCTCCTCTCCAACCCGACACTCCCTCCGCCTCCACCGGTCCAGGAACGGCAGGATGTGGTTTCGACATCTACCACGACGGCGCTTCTCCCGTCAACGGTGCTTCCTCATCCTCCTCCCTCCTCTTCGACGACAACGACCTCACCGTCGAAGCCTCCCCAGCTCCTTCCGACTCCAGCATCTTCAAGGACTACCAGCCCGACAAGGAAAACAAAGCACCCATCCTCATCCCGTCCATCCCTCTCTGTCCTTCGCCGCTCAAAAGGAGGAGGGATCTCGAGCTCGAACAGCAGGAGGAGGAGGAGGAGGAGGACGAACAGGAGAACGAGGACGAAGGACCCGTCGCGTCCACCTCTTCCTTGACCGGTACTCCTTCGAAGGGTTGGAAGGGCAAAGGGAGGGAGCTGAGCTTCGTACCTGAAGTGGAGGAGGAGGCGGAGGAGGAGCTGGTCTCGGTCGTGACGAGTGTCTCGAAGGGGAAGGGAAAGTCGAGAGCGACGACGAGGAGTGAAGGGAAGGGGAAGGGACGAGCCATCTTGGAGCTGGAGGCGGACGAGGGAGATCTGGTTGCCGACGAGGGACTCGAGTTGACTCCAGGAAGGAGGGTCCCTGTCGTTGCGGTGGAGAAGAAGAGGGTTGCTCCTGGGAGTCCTGGGAAGAAGAGGAGAGGAGAGTAGCTTTCCTCTCGCTTCGTCTCTCCTCTCCCTCCTTGCTTTCTTCTTGATTCCTTCTCTTGCTTTTTTTCTTTCCCTCGAACACTCTTGATATGCCTGTACCTCCTCCTGTTATTCCTTTCTTGTTTCTCTCTTGCTTGTTCTCTCTTCTTTCTTGCTCGTGCGTCGCGACACATCTGTCCGGCACGTCTCTGCCTTCTCGCGTCCCTTTCTACATCCTAGTCCACCCCACTCGCCTTGACTAGCTTTATCTCTCTCTCTCTCTCTTGCGTAACCTCTTGCTATACTGCTTCGTCGTCCGTCTCGCCCTTGTCTTGCTTGCTTTTCTCTTTGCTTTCTTTTCTCATGCGACTCCTTGCTCTCTCCTTCTTCTTTGACCGTTCTCGATACGATATGATACGACCCGCTCTTACTTCTACACTGGTTTTCGAGAGAGAAACAACTCGACCTCTTGCTATAGAAGGAAGGGACGAGGAGGGACAGAAGGTTGAGACGCGCGCTCGCAAGAGCTCGGACGCGCCGTCTTCTCCATTTCCTCAGAAACGAGAAAATTCCGAGCGAGGCCAAACGCCCATGAACTTGGTGGTAGGGACAGGTCATACCCTCGAGTCGAAAGTGGAACGCTGCCGAGGAGGAAGAGCTTCAGCTTTCCGCTCTTCATCTTCCTCCTCCCCAACGTCCATCATCGAGATCAACCCCTTCTCCCCTTCTCATCCTAAGCCTCCCTCTCGACTTCTGAAATCTCGAGACAACTAGTAGTGAGTTATCGTTCTTTGGATTTGCCATCTTCGAGCCTGTGGAGAGGCGGAGAGACTTTGGAGGTGGTGAGCTCGACGTCGAATGAAGTTGAGCTTCCTCCTCCTTCTGGGGGAGACTCGGGGCTCTTTGACGACTACACGACGTTGGGAGGGAGTAAATAGGGTTTCTGGGGATGAGGTTACTTCGGATTGGGCTTCTGGACCTGGAGGAGGGTGGTGAGACAGGGAGATGGAGAGGAGAGGAGTGAGGGAGGGGCGGAGGGAGGATCAAGCCTGCCTCAACGAGTCTCTTCTACTTTCTCTTTCGGCGACCATTCGACGAAGAATACGAAGCCCTTTTAGGCTGGAGGCAGGAAGAGACGTCTGAGGATTAGCTCTCATCAGCTCCCACTCCCTTCCTCCAAGGCGTCGGACTTCGAGCTGACCCCTTTCTCTCTCTCTTCACGATCCTCCAGAGAACCTGTTCGCCATGAAACTCGGAGCGTGCACCATCTCACTCGAAGTCGAAGGTCAACCTCTCGACGAACATCAGGTTGAGATAAAGGGGAACGAGATCTCCTGTTGGGTCGAGACTGTTTGAGCTGCGAAGGTTCGTCCGCTCTCTCGCTTTCCTTTTTTCGCCCTTTCACACGCTGAAGCTCTCCTTCTCTGCTCCTTTGCTCCTCTGTATCTAGGCTGCGCTCATCAAAGCTAAGAAGGATGCTCGAGCTGCGAAGGCTCTTCGAAGAGCTAGCAAGGTGAGTCTTCGTCCACGTCGTCGCGTCTCGTCTCGCCTTTCCTCTTCTCCTTCTGACGCTGCTGTTCGACCGATCCTATATAGCGGCACATGGAAAGTAGACAAGATCGCAGGAAGTCCTCTAGATAGCAAGATCCTCTAGATAGCAAGATCGTCGAGAATCACGCGTCTAGCCCAAGTCCCTCCCAATCCAACTTGTTCCTCCGCAACGGTCGAGTCTCCTGAGACTTGACGAAGTCGTCGAGGTTGACGAGAGGTACGACGGATGGTCTGTCAGAAGCAAGAGAGATGGAGATGTCAGTCAGCCTTGGTCGAAGACTTTAGTCGTGTCGAACGAGAGAAAGGACGACTCGTCCCCATCAAAAACACTCACCTCCCGTGAGCACACTGAAAAGGAAACACCGTCTCCGAAAGATCTTTGATGAGTTTCTCACACTGCTGAGGTTTGAGCGGGTCGTTGAACATGATCGCTCCTGTTCGAATCAGAACCAAGCTTGAGTCAGCTCCCCGTTTCTTTCCTCCTCCCTCGCCTCCTCGAACGCGTCTTGGAAGCTCACCTCGACACGCCTTCGAGTTCACCAGGTCTAGAATCTCCCTCGGACACCACCTCAAAGCTCCCAGCCACTCGAATCCCTCTCCCTCTCCCTCCACTCCCTTCCTCGTCCTCTTCCTCGACGCGTTCAAAACGCCTTCCAACTCCCCACTCTCCCCGACCAACCTCTCCAAGTAGCCCTTCACCAACTCCACCATCTCCCTTGGAGCTTCCCTTCCTATCCCACTCTCCACCTCTCCCTTCGTCTTCTTCCCCTCGAGACGTTCGGCAAGCAGAGCGGGAACGAAGTCGATGTGGATTTGGACGGGTGAGGTCGATGACTTCGGGTTCGAGTTGGCTCGATTGGTGGCAGGAAGACGAAGGTGGATCCCCCATTTCTTGAAGGCGAGAAGAAGAGAAGGATTGGAAAGTAGATGGGAGTGTTCGGTTGGTGTGAGGAGAAGGAGGAGCGAGGGAGTTGGATGGAGAGGGATCCCTCTGTCGTCGTCGTCGGAGGAGGAGAGGAATCCTTCGCCGAGCTGCTTCAGGAACCTCTCCACTCGTATCCGCTCGTCCGCCGCGTGTTGATCGATTAGGACCAACGTTCCTCCTCCTTCGGTACCCTTCTTCCTCTTCCGAGACGACGACTGGTCGGGAGGGAGGACGCAAGCGATGAACTTCCGATCGATTTGAGCGACAGCCCGAGCTGCTTTGAGGGAGGATTTGGTGAACTGGGAGGTCGAGGTAGGGTCAAGAGAGGAGTAGGAGTTGTTGGCGAAGTGGGTGGTGGCTGCTTTGAAGGCGGAGATGGGTTGTTGGAAAGGGTTGCGAGAAGACGAGGAAGCGAAGGGCTGTGTGTTGGCTGAGCTCTGGTTGTAGGATGTGGGAGTTTGTTGTTGAAGCGGAAGGGAGGGGATTGAGGGTTCGAGTCGAGAGGCGAAGGTCGCTAAGGGCGGAAAGGAAGAGCGAGTCAGCTTCAAACGACGCGTCGAGAGCGAAGGAGAGCAAAGGGCTCACGGTTCGTCCAGTCCTGTGACGTCAAGTTCAAGTAGAGAATGTCAAGTTTATTAGCTATCGAGCCTTGTCTGAAATATGCGGAAAGGAGAAGGCGGGGACGAACCTTCAGCGTGCTCTCCAACCAACTCGGAACTTCCTTTTTCTCCGTGCCACAACTTTCCCCTTCCCTCTTCAGCGACATCCTCTTCGTCCACCCTCCAGGTTCCTCCTCCTCCTCCTCAACATCCTCTACATCGTCCTCGTTCCTCCCACTCGTCCTCTTCGTCAAAGCAGGAAACGAGTGACCCGTCCTCGAATCGATCAAGAACACCTCCTTCGTCGAAGGATCTTGCCAGCGTTTGAGTTCGGCCTGTAAACCATTTCCAGCAAAAGGAGAAGACAAGTCAGTCTCGACGGCCGTAAGCGCTAGAAGCAGCACAACGAGCGACTTCAATCTCAAAGACGCGTTGAACTCACCTCCTCGCCCAAACTCGGATCCGCCACGAAAGCGGTGTCCTCTCGGACCTCCTCGACCCTCCTTGGCTTCTTCCGTAACGGACTTGGAGAAGGAGAGCCAGCGTCTCCATCTCGAAGACGAGACTGCTTCTTCGAGGTCGAGCCGGGAGGAGCGATGGAGAGACCGTGCTTGTTCAGGAACTGGTCGACAGCTGAGATAAGGAGGGTCGTTACTGCTGACCACTCCTGCAAAAGAGGAGTAAGATGAAGCGAGTGGGAAGGAGGGATACTGGGAGTCAGCAAGAAAAAGACCGTGAGGTGTGAGACGAAGGGAGGAGAACCGAACTGACTTCGAACTGGACCGCCGCCTTCGCAGGTTCAAGGTTCCGATCGAGTTTCTTCGGAGGTACAAGCAGGTTGAGGACGTAGATAGGTTTTCGATCGAGCTTCCGTGGGGAACGACGAGATCCTACGGAAAGAGGGCGAGTCAGCTTTCGGGACGACGCGTCGAGAAGAGGGGAGGAAGGGAGAAGAACGAACGAGATGGTGATCCTGGAGAAGCGTCGGTGAAAACCTGGGACATGAAAGAAGGTGTAGACAGCGTCAGAAAGAAGCCCCGAAAGACGAGCTCCGTGGTGGAACTGGAAATAAACAAAGGAGAGGGCGACGCGTCTAAACTCACAGCTCTTCCGAACCCACTCCTCTCAAACCTCGTCTCGATAGCCTTGTGAAGCTCACACCATGCCAAAGGATGTCGATTGACGTCTGTCGCAGAACGAGACCAAAAGGAACGAGAGGAAGGGCGCGTCAGTCGAGACGCGTGGGATTGTGGCCGAGAAAGGGGAACTGACAGAGATACTGGTAAGCCTGGACGAGCGAGAGCGATTTTAATCAGCTTCTAGATCCTAAAGGCTCGGAAAAGAGAAGAATCGAGACCAACCCACCCTCGAATGACCACCCTGAAGACTCACAAACCCCTCAACCTTCATGCCTTCCCCTTCACTCTTCCCTGCCTCCAAAACATCCAGCTCCGTCACAGAGTGGACCAGAGCTATCCCATGGATGTCTGAGAAGCGAGATAAGATGGACGAAGTCTGTCGGAAACGCGTGAACGCAGGATCGAATCAGTCGTCGGAGACGCTACGCGTGATGTTGAGAGCAACAAGAACGGACCTTCCCAACACCCCAGATCTTCCCTCCAGAAGGTTCTTTCTCCTTCTCTAGATCTATTAGAGTGAAAGCGACTTCGGGAAAGAGCATGGAAGCAGTTTCGAGGAGTTTCCGAGCGGTTTGGATGGTTGAGGAGGCGGAGGAGTGGGAGAGGCGACGGATGGGGAGCTGGCGTCGGAAAGGAGACGAGAAGGAAGATGTCAGCAATACTTTGCTGAGAGGCTGAAGAGGCTATCGATCGATCCAGCTCGGGTCGAAGGAGGCGAAGGAGGAACGAAAGGAACGAGCTCGACGCGGACTATCGCTGGACTCACGTTGAAAAAGAGATCTTTGACGACGACGGTAGTACCAGGCTTGAGTCGTTTGTACGTTCTAGATGGGCCCGAGGTAATGGGTTTGGATCCCTGTAGGACGAAGGAGAAACAGAGAGTTTGATCAGCGAGGAGGGGCGAAACGGGAGACTCGAGACGAGGAGAACGAGCTTGCCTTTATCGAGATAGACCACGAAGCAGGCGACTCCTTGGTCGACGAGGACACTTCAAGGTAGGCTACGGAAGCCAACGAGGCGAGGGCTAAGCGAGAAGAGTGGAAGAGGGGAGAGGTGAGCTCGAACTCGAGGGATTGGGGTGGAGCAGAAGAAGGGCAACGAAAGCAATCTTACCTTCTCCTCTGAATCCGAAAGTCGAGTGAAGAGCTAGCGAGGAGTGCGTAGATGTCTTGGAGGTGCCTGTGGATTGCGGAGAAGGTTTGAGGGCGGAGAAAGGGAGAACAGGACGGTGAGCTCGAGCTCAACATCCTCCTTCCTTCCCTCTTTCTCGATGTTAAACTGACCGTATCTCTCTCCACTCCCTATAGCCTCAACGGCTTCTCTTCTCATCCCAGTCCCATCATCCTCTACTCTCATTCCCCATCTTTCCAGATCCAGATAAACGGCGATGTGTCGAGCTTGAGCGTCGAGAGCGTTTTGAACGAGTTCGGTGAGAGCTTGAGGGAGGGAAGTGATGATCGTCGAAGACCGGAGAGTCGAGACCGTAGGTTGAGGGAGCGGAGCTATAGATGGGAGAAAAGAGCTCATCTCCAACTCTGAAAAGATGCTGATGGTGGTTTGAGGCGATCGGGTCTTGACGAGAGCTCTCGTCCCAAGGTGCCGTCTGCGCGGTGAGCTCGAGCTCGTTGTCCTGAGAGGAACGAGCTCATTTCCTGACCTTCAACCATCAGCCATGTCTCTTTCAAGTCATAGACCTTTACCGAGGAGGAAGAGCTCAGGGTTAGTAACTCTGTCGAATCATTGTCTACTTTGAGACGAGCCCCTAACCTGTCTCTCTCCCTCTGCTCCTCCGTCCCTTCCTTCTCCTTAGCGGCAACCTCCTTCAAGCGTTCTCCTCCAATAAAAGCCCAGGTCCTCCACCCGTCTCGTATCAATCACCACCTCCTTCCCTCTCTTCTCACTCTCGAACGACAACCTCGGCGTATCCTCACTCTCCCACGCCCGCTCGTTCCAACTCTGGCGGACCCGACCAAGACTCGGACACGCTCTCGCTCATGTCCCAATCCTCCCTTTCCTTGCCTCAACAAGCTCAACATCCACCACCACCACCACCACCACCAGGAGCAGGAGGAGCAGGTCTCAACGGTGCTACTCTCGATGCTGAACGGATGACTCAGGATTCATTCGCGAGGAGGTGCGAGTGGATCAGGTACCTTCAGGAAGCTCACGAAGGGTAGGTCCATTCTCTCCGCTGAGCTGCTTTCCTGAGCTTGATCGCATACTAAGCTATGATTTTTGGATGCTTTACAGGACGCTCTACTTCGCCGGAACGTTCTTGATCCAGGTCGAAGCTCTAGAGAGGTGTTTAGATCCGGCAAAGATGAAAGCAAGGTTCGTTTCGTTCAGCCTTCGTCCCTTCGCTCACCCTCCTTCCCTCCTGAAACATCATCTTCTTGTTCTCCTACCTCGCTCGAATAGAAATTCTAGACTGACCACATGCCCTTATACCTCTCTTTTCTCCGTCGTTGATGCAGAGCCAACTCCTACGCTCTCCTCGGCATGTCCATCTCGGCCCTCCTCGACATCCCGACAGCTCCAGACTTCCTCAAAGCGCTCATGAAGCTGCTCGACGAGTACGACGCTCTCGCTGGTGGAAGGGACGAGGTAGCTGGGAACGGAGGCGGTGGGGCTGTTAAGATGGTGGGTTGAACTCGTTTCTGAAGAAATGAGAGCGTTCTCGAGCTTTCTTCGCTCGAGCTTCGCGTCGTTCCTCCCTTCCCTGCCCTCTCTCTTCGCTTTCCCCTCGGTTTCTTCGCTCGAAGCAAAACTCTGGATGGAAGTGCTAACTTATAGCTTTTGGTTTCCGACTTGCCTTGCCACCTGCAGAAAAACATGTTCAAGGGAGCTGGAAAGAACGGGAAACGACCTTCAGGCTCGGCAGGAATGGAGTTCGCCACAGGTCTCGGAGGATCCGGAGAGTCTGGAGAATCTTCGTATCTCATCGCTCCAAATCAAGTCAGTATCAAAAGCTCTTCCGTCTCCTTGCCTCAAGACTCGCTCGTCCCTCGTTCCATCCAGTCCAAAAACGAGACGCGTCTGACTCTTCTCCCCTCCCTCCCCTCCCTTCTTCCTCACGCACGCAGCCCTTCGCGCTCCACTACTTCCAAGTCCTCCCCACCTTCTTCGACATCCTCATGGAAGTCTACATCAAACTCCACCTCTTCCTCTGGGGGACCTACCCTCTCCGATCCTGCGCTTCCAAATCCAAACTCGACGCTCTCCCTCTCCCTCTCTCCCAACAACTCCTCCACCGAGACGCCGAGCTCAAAGCCTCCATGGAACGGATGTGGGAAGCGGAGGAGGACGTAGCTGCTGCTGAACGAGGAGAGGACCCGACGAGCTCGTTGGCTGGGGAGGAAGAGGAGAGGAAGAAGAGAGCGTTCGAGAGGAGGAGGGAAGGCCCAGGTGGGGTGGGATCGAAGGGGATGGTGCCGCCGACGCCTTGCGAGGTCTCGCCGCCGAACGTACCGAATGCGTTTGGGCCTGGAGGGAGGGTGGTGGGAGGTGGGTCGGCGGGGTCGTCGTTGCCTGGCCTGTCGAGCGCGTCGAACGAGAGACTGCCGTCGGGTTTGCCTTCGAGTTCGTTGGGCGGTCCGCCGCCGCCGATGCCTTCGATGGGGGGGAGGATGGGAGGAGAGGGTGAGAAGGAGAAGGTTGGTGGTGGTGTTGGTGGAGGAGAGTACTCACCTGTGCTGGGAGAGTTGGTCCAGAAGATCGATGCGAGGTTCAAGGTGAGTCTCTTTTCGGACGCGTCTTTCTTCGTCCTCTTCTCTTTCCCGCCCTCCTTCTCACTCGCCCGACTGACCCCCTTCTCCTCTCTCTCTCTCTCTCTCTCTTTTTTTCTCCGCAGAAAATCTTCACCCGGCTCGAAACCGAACTCGAATCGATCCACAAACGACTCGTCCGCGAAGAACTCTCCACGCTCGAAACCTTGCTCACCTCGCTCTCCGCTCAACCGGACCTGTTCATGCCGTCCTCGGGGAAACTCGGTCTGATCCCGACGGGTCAGTGGTTCCTCGAGACGGACAGCTGTTTCGGGATGGGCTTCGGGGAGAGAGCGAGGTTGGAGAGGGAACGTCGGGAGGAGGAGGAGTGGGGACTGCTGCAGGTTGATGGGGGAGCGGCGAAGGGGTCCATGGGGTGGGAGGAGGGGAAGGGTGCTGGTGGGGAGGAGACGGGAGGGGGTGGGGTGGAGAGAGGCCAGCCGGTGGGTTGGGACGAGGAGGAGGGGGATTCGTTGAGTTTCGACAAGGCTGTTTTCGCTTGATACCCTTTGCTTTGCTTTTTCACGATTCTCTTCATCTATCTACGGATGGCTGTGTAGTGTACTTTTGGTCTTAAACGATGTGTATGTTGTACGAGGGACGCACGCTCTTTCTCTCTCTTCCTTTCTCTCCTCTCGTCTCGTTCGAACTCGAAAGAACTGCGACGACGCGTCTCCTCCGCTCTTTTCCTCTTCTTCTCGAACTCGACTCCTTTCCCGAGATATCTGCCAAGTCCCAAAAGAACAAACAACTTTGTGTTTTTGTCATTTGGCGTCGAATACAAAAGAGGGAGAAGCGAACAGGTTGAGGAAAGAAACCAAAAAAAGCTAGATAGAGAGGAAGGGATTTTGTTTTGAAACGGGTAACTTGTAGATAGAGCGAGAGTTCGTGAAACAAAGGAAAGAAAAGAAACAAGAAAGAGCTAGCTACGCCAAAGTATAAGGAAAAAAAGAGGAGCGGGGAGAGAGAGAGAGATAGATCGTTCAGCGGTCTTTTTCTTGGTAAGATAGAGAGCTTTGCGAGGAGGAGAGACAGCGGGAGGAGGAGGGGACGTAAAAAAAAAACAAGAACAAGAGAACTATGTGCAGTGCTTTGTGTGGAAAGAGAGAGAGCTAGACTAGCGATGCGGAGCCGACAGCGAGTTTTCAAGCAAAAACAGCGGGAGACAGACAGCAAAGAGAAAAAAAAAAAAAACTCGAACCAAAGAACGAAACGAAGAGAAGGCCCGGCCAAAGAAAGAGGAGGCGAGAGAGAGAGGGCAGGGCGTAAGGCCCGAGAGAGAGAGAAAGAGAAATGCTAAGCAAGGAGTTTGTAGACTGAAAGCGAATCTGAAAACCGAAAAAAACGAGACGCGTCGAACGAAGAGGAAGAGAAGAGAAAGAGTCAGCCGTTCGTTTCGTCGTCGTTGCTCGATGAAAAAGGACGCAAAAGACTCACAAATGAAAAGCGAAAGCAACCTCAAAACAGAAAAAAAACAACGAAACAAGCACCGCCAAACCGTCTACTCTCTCTCCCTCCAACAATCAAGCAGAAACCAACCCCTCCTCCATCTCGACCTGCATCGGTTCTCCCTCCCCTCCTCCTCCCGCTCCCGCTCCCGTCGACTCCCACCTGAACGACGAGCCCGCACTCCTCGCACTCCCGTTCCTCTTCATCGCCATCCCTCCACCACCAACCCCACTCGTCGTCGCAGCAGCCACGAGTCCTCCTCCAGGGAAGATGGGACTCAACGGTCCGTTCACGAGGTACTCCAACCCGTCGTTCATCGCCTTCTCCGCCAGGGATCCGTTGAGGAAAGGTCGGACGGGGAGACGAGCCTGAGCTGCTGCTGCGAACGCTTGGTGAGGGGAGGAGAAGCCTAGCGAGTTGGGAGGAGGTGGAGGGAGAGCTTGTTGGCGAGAGAGGGAGGGTTGGAGGTTGGCCAGTCCGAGGAGGAGTCCTTTCGAGGACGAGGACGAGGACGAGTGGCCGAGGTTGAAGTTGGATTCCGAGGCGGAAGGAGTAGGGAGACCGAGTCCGTTCGAGGGATCCTGGTGGTGGTTGAAGCTGCTGGTGAGCGGGGAGGGGAGTCCAGAGACGGGAGAGAAGGACGAAAGGGAGGAGGTTGAAGACGACGAGGAGGAAGTTGGGGAGGCGAAGGATCGATGAGGCTGATGAGGAGCTGCTGCTGCTGGTCCTCCTCCAAGCATGGGTGAAGAGAAGGACGACTCCTGAACCGCACTGGCGTGGAACTTGCGACCTGTCGGCATCGGCATGTTCTTGAAGAAGGGTCCTCCCCATCCTGCGAGCGTCGGGAGCGGAGGAACGTCCTCCATCGTGTCGAGCATCGGATCCGAATCGATAGCGAACGACGTATCCAAGAACGAGAACTCCTCCTCGAGCGACCAGGTGTGCGATCCCGTCCCCGAGTACTGCTGCTGTTGGTTCTGCTGCTGCTGCTGATGTTGCTCGGCTCGTTTGCTCCAAGACGGTTGACGCTGCATCTGGACCTGAAGCTGCTGCTGCGACGGCGGGTCGACGAACTCGTAGTCCTCGTCCTCCGATTCCCATCCGGTGAGTCGGTTCGAGGTCGAGAAGGAGAGAGGAGGTTGAGCGAGGGACGAGGTCATCATGAGGTGGGCGGACGACCGAGCGGGGACCGACGACGACGTGAGAGCTCGTTGGTGAGGGAAGCCGTGTCCTGGAGCGTCGAGGCAACGGTCGCAGACTGGATCTTCCGACAGAGGAACCGACGACGACCGAAGAGGGAGGAGGACGGCGCATTTCGAGCAGGGGAGGCAAACCGTCGAGGGAGGTCTCGAGGAAAGCATGATGGTAGGGATGGAGATTGGGGAGGAGGTAGAAGGTGCTGAGGAAGAGAGGGAAGCGAGGTAGCTTGCTGAGGAAGTGTTGACCGTCAACGGTCGTTGAGGTTGCTGCTGGTGGTGATGTTGCTGTTGAAGTTCGAACCTCGCCTTCTTCTTGTTCGCCGCCGGGGCTTTCGTGACGGCGTGGTTCGGGTTCGTGTGCTGATGAGGGTATCCTAGACTCGATCCTCCCGAGATGGAATGTCTCTTCTGTCCCTTCCTAGCTCGAACGTAGGCTCCCAACTCGTCCGTCCCAACCGACGTTCCAGGACGTGATCCTCCTCCCATCGTCACGTCGTCGAGCTTGCCTAGCGAGGCCGACATCGAAGGAGGTGGAGAGTCTGCTCCTACGGGTTGGAACTGAGGAGAGGGGAATCCATCCTGGGCTGAGAAGGTAGGCGAGGGTAGGGACGTGGACGAGGTTGAAATGGAGGCTGATCGAGAGGGACGTGTTTGGAGGGAGAGAGCGTGAGGGGTAGGGAGGGCTGTGGTCGAAGAGGAGGTCGTTGCCGTTCCGTTTCCTGCGAGAGATCCGACGGAGGAAGAGATGGAAGAGGATCCTGAGCGATGTCGAGAAGATTTGGATTCCTTGGGTCGTGAGGGTCCCTCCTTAGGCTGTCAAACGATCGAGAAAGAGGAAGGGGAGGAAGGTCAGCTTTCCGAGCCACTCCTCGGACGAGTTTCCTCGATTCCTAATGTTCCCCTCTTCTCCCTTGCCCTGCTTCCCAGCAACCCAACCGACCCAACCATCAAACCGAAAAGTTTCCTCTCGTGACCGACCCGAAACGTTCCCAACTTCGGCAGGTTCGTTCGCCCTTTTCCCTCGTTCGTTCCCAACCTTGCCATCGGTAAAACTCATCGCCCTCCGCCTTCCCAAACGTGAAGGGAAGGGAGGCGAGCGTGAAAGAAACCCCAACGCCGAGGGAAAAGGAAGGACGAAAAAAAAAGGAAAAGAGAGAGAGAGAGAGAGAGCCAACGAGAGAAGCGAGAGGAACTGACCTCGTCCGAAGCAGCAGCCGCTCCTCCTCCTCCTCCTCCCTTCTTGGAGTCTGCCTTCTTTCGACTTCCGAGGACCGAGAGAGGTCTCATCCTTCCGTGAGTTTGAACGTAGAGACCGCATGCGTTGCTGTAACGAAAGGGAAAAGAAAGCGAAGAAGCGAACGAGAACGGCGAAAAAGTCAGCCCAGGTGACTTTGGGCAGTCGATCCCTCTCGTCGAGCCCTTCCGCGGCGGCGCAACTTGAAGGATGCTCTTTTTCTGTGGAGCGTAGGAAGGCGAAAGAGAGAGAGAGAGAGAGGAACGTACCATAGCTTCTCCTTGTTGGATCCTGTCCTCCAGAGACTGTAGACGCAAAGAGCGAGTAGAGAGGAGGGAAGCAAGAAGAAGGGTAAGCTCTGGGCGGTTGAGGAGGGAGCTGTCTCGGGGTTGAAAGGGAAGAAAGCCTCTCTCTCTCTCTCTTCCTCTTCTTTGGGAAAAAGTGATAGGAGAAGAAACTCACCTCGTCTGCGTCTAGAGGAGAAGGTGAAGATTTTCCAAGAGAGAGAACGAAGGTCAGCACGTTGTGTTTTTGGGGATGACGATCCAAGCGAGAGAGAGAGCAGTCGGTTCTTCCCAAAGACGCTGGAGACGTCGAGCTCATGGGCCTCTCTTTCCCTCCTCCTCCCTTCGCAAACCAAAGGAAGAAGAGACAACTTACCTCGTCTATCCCACAGTGAGCACAGTTCCCAGGAGCGAGTTCTTTTTGGAACAACGAAAGAAGCGAAAGAAAGAAAGGAAGAGAGGGCCGCCGAGGTCAAGGGAACTGCTCCAGCAACAGAAGGGACCGACCGAACTCACTTCTCTTCTGGACCGGCATCGTCCTCTTCTTGCTCGGCTGGTCCGCCGTCGTTGTCGTCGTAGTAGTAGTAGAGGATCGAATCGTGAAGAAGGATTGTCTCTTTTTTTTCCCAGACCGGAAAAAAAGAGGGGTAAAGGGACCAGGGAACGGTTGGAGGAGGAGAGCCGAAAGGTGGAAGGAGAGAGAGGGAGGTCGTAGGGTTTCGTGTCTTTCGCTGAAAACTTGACTTGCAAGCAAGTAGTTGTTCTTTTTGGAAGCCTTTTTAGGGGAGGGAAGGAGGGGTATGGGGTGAAGAGGAAGAGGAAGAAGAGGAAGGAGAGAGGAGAAGGAGAAGGAGGGCGTTGAGAGGAGAGGAATCGAGACGTTGTTGAACAGGGAGTCAAGAGGAAACGCGGGGCCAGAAACCTTCAATTTCTAGAACGCCTTCAAAGAGTAGTAGAAAAGATTGTGTTTGATGATCAACAAAAGAGAGATTAGAACTGAAGCTTGTCGATTTCGAGACAGCCTTCCTTGCCAACCTTCAAGCTTCAACGTTCAACGTCCCCCGTTCCCGTGCTACCAGAGTTTCAGCTGAGCTCTCGGATGGAAAAAAAGAAGGTCCTCGGATGCTGTTCAGTCGGGAGCTTCACTCTCGTTCCTTTCTCTCTTTGGGCCGACGACGCTGCGAGCGTGAATTTGGTTACAAACGAGAGGCGAAGCGATCAATCAAGATAAAAAGGACGAGAGAGGCAGCACGTAAGGGAAGGGCAGGCGGTTGGTGGACGAGTGGGGAGTACGAGATGGAGGGGAGGGTGGTTGGTGGTGGTAAGAAACTTGATACAAGAAGACTAAAAGGGTAAACAACAGCGAAGAGGAGCGAGAAGGAGAGAAGGAAAGGGAAGTCGAACGAGACGAGAAGAAGCGACGGATCGTCACCTCGCAACGAAAGTAAAAAGAAGATCAAAAAGACGAAGGAGGGGGGAGCACTAGATACGTAGAAGAAACTAGGAGGCAAGGGAGGGAGAAGAATAAAAGGTGGCAGCCGAAAGAAAGGGCGGGAGTCGAGAGAAAGGAAAGAACGAACGAAAAAAAAAAAAAAGGGACGTGGCGAATCGTTAAAACGGGACGAGGCAGGGACAAGAATGTAAGACGAAAAGGTAAGAGAACGGTCGATGAGAAGGAGAACGGAGAAGGAGCAGGTAGATGTCCGTAGGGCGAAGGGTGGGGAGATGGAGTGGCTGTTCGTACGATCCTGGGGGGGAGGGAGTCGAGGGAGCGGAGGAGGAGCCTCGACGCGACGAGAGACGAACCGACGACGATGTTGATTGGAAAGGGAGACGACTGGTGTACACTTGACGATGCCGGTGAGAGGAGAGGTAGATCCGATGAAGAGAGAGAGAGGGTCCGATGCTGAGAGAGGGGGTATCCTGGGTCGAGACTTGAGATGCGAGGTGCGAACTCGTGATTCCGCGTCGAAGCTGTTCCTTCCTTCTCCCTCCTCAAACGACCGCCATCGTCGCGTCCCCATCAACCTCGACCTCCTCCTTCTTATCCTCGACAGCAGGAGGAACGATGACTCCTCCTCCTCCGAAGACGTCTCCTCCTTCGAGATCGTCGTCGCCCATGGGCGTCCTCTCGCCGGAGGGAACGCTCTCGACTCCCAACCCACTCTTGGGAAGAGGAGGTCCAGCCGACGACGAGAACCTCAACGGAGATCCCGCTCGTGCGATCTTGCCGACCGAGACTGCTGAGGCGACTCCGGTACCGTGGTGGATCGGACTGGGATGGCTGACGGGGATGGGAGCCGAGGGAACGGGAGAGTGGATCTGCATCGACGGGGACGACGAGGACGAGGGAGACGACGACCTCATTCGCTTGAGAGGGAATCCTTCGGCGGTGGTGGAGGTAGGGATCGAGTGGGGACGTTCGGGAGAGAGCTGTCCTGGGTAGGTGATCTGAGGGTTGGGGATGAAGGAGTCGGGCATGTGAGGAGAGGTCGATCCTCCGAAGAGAGCGTCCTGAGGAGAGGTAGGAGCCGACGACGAAGGGAGGGAGACCGTTCGGTTGGAGGGAGAGGCGATCTGAGAGAAGAAGGAGGAGGGAAAGAAGAGAGTCAGCAAGAGCAAGATCGAGAAGGTCTCGAACGGAGGAACGCGTCGAAAACTCAAGAACTCACCTGACCAGCGTTTCGTCGCGAACCAGATGCAATCCTCATCCCATCCACGTTCAGCCCTGAAGGCGACGATCCTCGACTCTTGCTCCCACCCTTCTTCTCCGCCGCAACCTGAGCAGCAACCTGTCGAACGTTGAAAAGAGGTCCGTAGTATCTCCCTCGCTTCCCGTTCCCGTTCTCCGAGTCCGAGAAGTCTCCTCCTGAGGTTCCGAAGGTATCGTCGACGGTACTTGTAGGCGAGAACGAGTTCGACATGGCGTCCTCGGGAGTGAGAAGGTTCATCCTCGGAGTGTACGACGGCGCCGACGCGGTCCTCATCATCGACGTTCCATGGTCTCCGACTCCTCCAGCGACCGACGATCCAGGTCCCAATCCGATCTTGCTCCAGAAGTCGAGTCGAATCGTCTTCTCCGGGACTCTGTACCAGTTCCCTTGCGAGAGAACGTCCGTTGCTGGCTCCCTCTGGATCACGACGTCCTCGGCTGCTCTGAGCTTCTCGACGTCCGACATGGTTGCTGGAGCGGGTGCTTTATCGGCTCGGAAGATGTCGATGGAAGGAGAGTGGAACCTCGACTTGTGCTTGGAGGGAGGAGCCGATCTTGGTCGAGGAGGAGCTCGAGGGAGTCGGATTCGAGAGTGGCTTCGAGAGGTCGAGGCTCCATCCGTATCCGACGCTTCGGCGCTGACGTGAGGTCGTCGAGGTTGTCTCTGTCGAGGTCTACCTGGGACGGAGGCGACCGCGACGGGGATGGCGTGAGGCATGGGTGGAGATGGTTCGAGGGAGTCGGAGGAGGTGGACGAGGAGGAGGAGTCGGGAGCGGAGATCTGAGGGAGCGGGGAGGGTGCGAATTTGGGAGAGGTTCGAGGAGTTCTGGATGGCGTAGATTCTCGGGACATCTGTGAATAGATGGGAAAGGGAAGAGGAGGGAGATGAGCACGAGTTCAGGAGGAAGGTTCAGAAAGAGTTTGTGAGATGAAGACTCACGCCTCCTTCCTTTGCCTTCCCTTTCCTCTGGTTGAAGTGAGTCGTAGGCCTAGGAGTTCCATGGGTTTGAACGTAGAGACCACATCTGTGGACCAGAAGGGTATAGAGACGAAGGAAGGAGAAGGAAGAATGATCAGTTCGAACGTTCCTTTCCCATCTCCTCCCCTCCTCGCAGATCTCTCCTTCGCCAATCCAATCTCAAGACGAGAAACGAGATGGGAACTCACGCGTTGCTGAAGAAGGTGGTAAGAAGAAGAGAAGAAAGAGCGAAAGTCAGTTTCTCAGGCAACGAGAAGAAGAAACTCCTCATAGAACTCTGAAAGAGGAAGGAGAGGGAGGAGATGGAAGATGGCAAGCTCACCAGAGTCTCTCTCGATCAATCCCAGTCCTCCAGAGCGAAGTCTTGGTCTGAAACGACGAGCAAAAAGCAGAGCGTTCGAATCAGCTGAAGCTCTTCTCTCTTGCCAAGCAAGAAAAGAGATCTTACCTCGTCTACACCACAGTTGGCTGATGGCGCAGTAGGCAAGCAAGAGGTCAGCCCAAGGTCTTCATCTCCTCGAGTTTCTTCCTTCGTTTGAAGGACTTACCACAGATGCCGTGAGCCAATTTTCTGTGAGAGGAAGATTAAGAAGAAGGTCAGCTTCAGAATGTTGTCGCTGATGGAGCAGAGAACGGAGGGGAGGGGTAGAGATGGTGGAATGTGGGTGTGTGGCGAGCGAGAAGGAAGGAGCTTTGGAGAACTGACCTCTTCATCTCTCCTTTGGAGTTGACGGTAGTCGTTCGAGGAATCGTGAAAGAATGTGGGTGGGGGTAAGGGAGGGAGAGAGGGGGACAGGGGTAGCGTGAGCTCTTAGAGGAGCAGGAGGGAGGGAGAGAGAGGGGCGGAGGAGGAGGAGAGAGGCGAAAGAGGTGTGGGAGTCAGCGGTTGAGGTTCACGACCTTCTTCCTTCCTTCCTCTCAAAACATATAAACTCACATTTCAACAAGTCGAATCGACGAGAAGAGTGAGAAACGAGAAGGTCCAAAGACGAAGACCGATGGATGGATGGATGGATGGCGGAGGGAGAGCGATGAAGATTTGAGGAGGAGGGATGAGAGGGCGAGAGGTTTGGGTTGGGAGAGAGAAGGAAAGGCGGTTTAGAACCTCTGCTTTGAGAGTACGAAGAGGTTGGGAAGAAGGCGATGGAGGGGGAGAAGAGAAGGGGACAGGTGTGGATGGATTCCAAGATTTCAAGTGGTGATGGTTGAAGAACGAACCAAAAGGGATGGAATGGAGGAGGTAGGGTCATCTCCAGGGCGGGGTTTGACCTGCGCCGTTTCTTACTTCTTCACCTTCCCGTCGGCGAGAAAACCTTCCTTCGACAAGCTCTCCGACCTTCTCTCTATGACGACGATCAAAATTCTCCCTGCCGCGCGAAAAGAGAGCAATCTCCTTCCCTTCTCAGTCGTTTCCAGCCATCCCCTCCGCCCGACATCGGCCGTCGCTCTCCCACCGGACTCCTTCTCCGTGGGATCAGTCGAAAATTTGAGAGTGAGATCAACCCTTCCCACTTCTTGCACCTTTTAACGAAGCCTTCTTCCTTTGAACCAAAGCGATATATAGACTTTTATCCTTATCAGCCCTCCAAGGCGAAGACCGACGCCTCTCTTTCTACTTCCCTTCGAGATCTATGAAAGCTAGTCTACTCCCAATCTAATACTAGAGAACGAGAGGAGAAACGGTCAGTAACGGGAACGTGCAAGAAACGAGAAAACCTCGTTCAGGAGAGAAGGAAGAGCGCCGACCACTCACGTCTAGCCAGATCGCATGTCGCCCTCGAACCAAACTCTGGCCTGATCGGTCGAAAGAAGAAGTTGAAAGTGATCAGTGAGGCGAAAGGAGAAAGAGGCAAACGAGCGAGGGAGAGGGGAAAGAGAAGCCGGAGCGAGGTTCGTCGAGAACGAACCGACGCGACGACGACGACGAAACTCACCTCGTTCGCAAACGTCTCGTCCGAGATGATCCTCGCTCCAACAACGGCGATTCCAGTAGCAGCCTTGAGCGTCTCCTCGTGAGCCTCCGGGGTTCGAGCAGCGTTCGTGAACCCTGGGGTGTGGTTCCCTTGTCCGGCTGGAGCAGGAATGGCGAAACCAGGATGACAGGCTGGTAGTCTATAGGTGACGTTTCCGAAGTCGGTCGATCCTCCTACGATATCGGCTCCAGGACCTGTTGTGACAGCGACGCTGTTGTTGAAGAGGTCCTTCATCGCCGAAGCGTATTCGATCTGAGACGAGAGAAGGAGAGCGGGAAGAGAAGGTCAACCGTCAGCTCTATCAACAGCTGATCTATGGCTCGAAATGTCGAAGTACTGACGGCGAGGAGAGAGTTGTTCCTCTGGAGAAAGAGACGCGTAGAGAACAGGGAAAGGGAAGAAGAGATCAGCCTCGTTCAAGACCGTGACAGCGTCGTAGATTGAGAAGAAAGGGGAGAAGGACGAACAAGATCCATGTGCATAGGTTCGAATTCGACCTTGACGGTGCATCCAGTTGCGAGAGCAGCAGCTCTGAAGAGTAAAAAGGGGCGAAGGGGAACGTGAGATCGATGTCGACGCGTCCGTCGTCGAAAGTGGGAGAGCTGACTTACTCGAAGCATTGTACGACTCGATCTCGAAGATAATTGGCGAAAGCGGCGCTAGGAGACCGAACGTAGTACTTCATCGCTGAGTGGTCAGGAATGACGTTGGGAGAGAGCCCTCCGTCGGTGATGATTCCATGGACTCTCTCGGTGGGCTTGATCTGTTGTCGAAGAGCTGAGATGGACGAGTACGCTATGTTGGCAGCATCCAGAGCGTTGATCCCCCTGAGAGAAATGGATCGAAAGATCATCAGTCTTGGAGAACGACGAGCAAAACGAGGACTCGCTCCCCGAAAGCTCCAGGAGAACGACGAGAAAGACGAAGACTCACTCCCAAGGAGCTCCAGCAGCATGAGCAGTCCTTCCAAAAAACTCGACCTTGACGACCTGAGAGATGAGAAGAAGGAGATACAAGGTCAGCAAGAGAGAGAGAAGTCGGAAGACGACGCGACTGAACCTCGAGACTCACTTGAATGGCCAGCGACGCCCCTACCGCTCCAGCGTGAGAAGGACCGGGTCCAGGATGAACCATCATACAGGCGTCGAGTCCATCGTAGGCTCCCATGTCGAGAAGCTTGACCTTCCCTCCTCCTCCCTCTTCAGCAGGCGTTCCGATCAAAACGACCTTCCCGAAGAGATCGAACTTCTTCATTGCGGCTCGGATCCCGAGAAGAGCAGCGACTCCAGCGATGGCGATAAGGTTGTGACCACAAGCATGTCCAACACCCTGTAAGCGAGAGAAGTGTCTCAGTTTAGAGAAAGACGGAGGCGAGCGAGGGGAGCAGATGTGACGCGTCGGGAGGTCTCACAGGCAAAGCGTCGAACTCCGAGTTTAATCCAAAGGTCCTCTCCTTCAAGCCGTCCCCCTTCAAGGCATATGTAGCCTTGAAGGCTGTGCCCATTCCTCCCCAGCTTCTCTCTACCTCGAATCCTTCCTTCTCGAGGAAGTCGGTGAGAAGTGTGTGAGCCTTGAATTCCTTGTACCCGAGCTCTGGATTGTCGCTGATGTAGAGGGAGAGTTCTCGAAGGGGTTTGTCGTAGGAAGCGATGGTTGATTGGATTGTTTTTCGAACCTAGGGAGAAAGAAGACAGAAGGACGGTGAGGCCTTGAGAAAGGAGGGGAGATGGAGCTGGCGTCGGGCGACTCACTTCGGGCTTGAAGACGGTTGGTAGATCTTCGTCCTCGAAGTGTCCCTTAACCTGATGGATCTCCGGGTGGCAACATCCGTGGAGGTCGTCCTCGAGGTGATGGTTGGAGGAGGAAGACGGGCGAAGAGACGAGGGAGCGGAGCCGGCGAGGGAAGGAAAGGGAGCGCTCGCGGTGGAATGATCAGCTTGAGGCGTCTCCTTGGTGGGTTTGGAGGTCCGAGAGAAGCAGCCTGGAGTAGGAGATGGAGATCGTGCCATCTCGAGTGTTTGGATAGGATTTGGTTGGAGGGGAGAAGGGCGGAAACGGAGGGTCTCGAAAGATAGGCCAAGTCCGAGGGCTGAACGAGCTCACCTCAAACGACGACTTCACCTAGATTATTTTCCTTCAAAATGTTGGACATAGAAAGGTGAGAATCCAGTCCTCCATCTCCCCCTCTGTCATCTACTGACTTTTCTGTCCCTCTCAGCTTTCGGAAAGCTGGATACGTGAGCTCGATCCGAATCCAGCTCACACGTTTCTCCTTCCTTCTCTGACTCTCCCTCCCCTCTCATCCTCAGCTTGCCATAGATCGGATTTGCGACTACTACACGGCTCTCCAAACTCAGAGAGATGTTGTAAGCAGCGTTGAGCCTGGATACCTAGCGAAACTCGTTCCAAGTGAGCTTCAACGTTTCCTTCCTCCCTCCCTCCGACGACCTCCCTCCCCCCCTCCTCGTTCTTCTGCGTGCTCAAAGCTGTCCCCTCCTCTTTCAGACGCTGCTCCCAACGATGGAGAGGACATCGATATCATAGCGAACGACTTTCAGTCTTTGATCATGCCTGGTATCACTCACTGGTGGGTCGACGTCTCCTTCTCTGAGTCGACCTCAAAACAGGGTAAAGGTGCTTGAAGCTGATCTGCCCTCTCTTCTGCCTTCTTTCCTCCAGGCAACACCCAAAGTTCTTCGCCTACTTCCCGGCCAACGCCAACCTCGTCTCCATTCTCGCCGATATCTACGCTTCGAGCGTCTCCAACCCAGGTTTCGGCTGGACATGCAGCCCAGCCTGTACTGAACTGGAGTCTATCGTGATGGACTGGAGCACTCGGCTCTTTGGTTTGGACGACGCCTTCCTGTATTCTGGGGGAGGAGGTGGGATCATCATGGTAAGCAACTTTCGAACTCGCTACGACGGTTCTGTTCGAGTCCTCGACGCTCGAAGCTCGAAGCTCCTGCGGCTCGTCTCTCGTCCCGACGAAACGGTTTTGATCCTTTTCTCGTGACCTTATTGCTTTAGGGATCTGCTTCGGAGTCCGCTCTTACAGCCGCCATCGGTGCTCGAGAGCGTGCTCTTCGAATTCTCGCCGCTCAAGACAAGAAGCAGCACGAGCAGGATTCGTCTCTCCCTGAAACTTCGATCCCTCTGCACTCTCGAGAAAAGTGGTCCCAACGACTGGTGATGTACGGGTCTACCCAGACTCATAGCATTGGAGCCAAGGTGAGTATTGAGTCTGACTCCTCGGGTTGTCGTCGCGTCGACTGACTTTTCGCGCCTCGTTTTTCTCGTCAAAGGCAGCTCTCATCATGGGACATCCGTTCCGAGCAGTCCCAGTGACGTTGGAGGATGGTTTCTCATTGCGAGGAGATGCTCTCAGAGCAGTCATGGAAGAAGACAAAGCTGCAGGATTGGTTCGTCGACTCTTTCGTCTTCTGCCCTTTGTCGTCGCTGACTTCTTCTCCTTTTCATAGGTCCCATTCTTCGTCATTGGAACTGTCGGTACAACCTCTTCTGGTGCTGTAGACAACATCACAGAGATTGGAGAAGTCCGTGAGTCTGCTCTCTCTTTGTTTTCCTGCCTAAAGACGACGAGTGCCGACGCGTCTCTTCCAGTCGAGGATTATCCCACGGCTCATCTCCACATCGATGCTGCATGGGCTGGTATGGGATACGCCTGTCCGGAGTATCGAGAAATCCTACGACTCGAAGACGTCAACAAGGTGAGCTTCTTTCACGACCATTGCATCTCATCTCTCGCGTTTCCGACCACCCTGCTCGGCTCTCCCCTTCCTCAGTACGCTGCTAGTTACAGCAGTAACTTCCACAAGCAGGGACTCGTTCATTTCGATTGTTCGGCTATCTGGGTGAGGGATCGGACTCTTTTGACGGAGGCTCTCGACGTCACACCAGAGGTCAGTCCCTTCCCTTCTCTTTCTTTTCCGCTCAAGACCTCAGTTGATTGACCCTAGGTCTCTTTCTCCCTTTCCCAACAGTTCCTTCGAACTAAGCAGGGAGACGCTGGCCTCGTCATCGACTATCGCAATCTTCAGCTCGCTCTCGGACGAAAGTTCAGGTTCGTTCCGTTCGCTCGACGACTCGACTCGCTCTCGAGTCAACGCGTCGTTTCGGGAACCAAGCTGAAGATTTCTTCCTCTTTTACTTTCACTTAGATCCCTCAAGCTGTGGTTCGTTCTTCGTTCTTACGGAGTCTCGGGGTTCCAAGCGCACATTCGAAAATCCGTCGACCTCGCAAACCGTCTCGCCACTCTCATCACCTCCACAACCTCGTCCACCACACCCTCTGGACCTCTCTTTGAACTCGTCGCACCCATCTCCCTCTCCCTCGTCGTCTTCCGTCTACACCCTCCCGGCGTCTCGGACGAGGTCGAGCTTGACAAACTCAACCGAAGTTTCTACGATCGCATCAACCGACGAAAGGATATCATGCTCACTCAAACGCTGCTCCCCGGTCAACTTTTCTGCATTCGGTGGGCTATCGGAGCGGAGAGTACGAGGTGGGAGGACGTGGCTGGTGCTTGGGAGAGCGTGATGGAGGAGGTGGACGGGAAATACGTCGGCTAGATATACGTTACATCAGATGAAGGAACTCATGCTTCTATACGCTTACATAGAGAGTATGGGAAGCGAGGGAAAGGGGTGAGGGCTACCTCTCGTTTCGAGTAGCGTCGTCGATCTTTCCTTCGAGCAAATCGAGCGGCAACGGTGTTCGTCGAACTTCGTTTGCATAGATAACCGGCTACTAATCATCCCTATCCCTCCCACCAACCCTCTGCTCCTCGTCCACCCCAACTCCACCGACCCCACTCATCCGACGAACGAGAGTACTGCTCCTCCTCGAAAGCATCCTCGACAGCTTGACTCCGCTCCCTTCCCTCGTTCCACTCGCTTTGGCCGCTTTGGACTCCCGCTCCTCGCCTTCCGACCCGGAGGAGTCCCCGTCGTGAAGACCTTGAAGTTCGTAGGGGAGGGGAAGCTCTCTGAAGAAGGAGAAGGCGGAGGGAAGGGAAGGGACGGGGAGGGGAGGTGCGGGAGAGTCAGGATCGTCGAGAAATTGATGGATATAGCAATAAACTCACCGCGTAATCCTGTAAGCGTCAATGTTTCCGATTTGCTGCGGAATGTAGGAGGGGGAAGGTCAGTAGGGGTCGAGGGAGGGAAGGGGAGAAGGGAGAGGCCACGCGACGCGACGAACCTCGTTTTCCACTCGAACTGTTGAACGAAAGGGTCTCGAGTCAGTTTCGAAGGCTCACTGGCAGTCGATGAGAATAAATAGACTCACAAAAGTTCCACTGGAACCGTCGAAGCATCTCGAATGCGTAGAAGACTGGTGAACGGGACGGAAAGTGATCAGGACGCGTCGGAATTGAGACGGCACGCTGGACTTGTCTTGAACTCACTGAACGCTCGTACTCGAATGTTGAGACCTCCTTGAGGGATGTATCCGACCCAGATGCATCGGATGAGAAGGTTGGACACGAGGGCGAAGTAGTAGACGACCGGGTGATCCTTGTAAAGGAGATCTTTTCGAAGAAACTTGTTGTTCGGATCCAAGACCGACCAATCAATTACGACTGGAAAACAGAGACAGAGGAAGCGAGTGAGTTTCAGCGTGATAGAGGGTGACTTTGAGCTGACTCACAGTCCCACGAGCACGAGTAGATCGAGGTAACCGAAGCGGAGACTACCCAGAGGGGGAAGGTAACGTCCGAGATCGAGTTCCCTGCAGGCGACGAAGGAGAATCAGCTCGATCCGAAGCACACGAAGGAAGAGTTGATATTCACCTCGAGACCTCCAGAAGAAGAAGGTGATGGCTGTGACGATCGTACTGGCGTACTTCCCAGCCTGTTTGAGCGAACGAACGACGAAGGAAGAGAAGCCGCGTCAGTTGGTTCGTTTCCTCAGACGCGAAAGGCGAGGACGGGAAGATCAGCACTCACGTTGATAAGATGGAGTTGAAGGCCAGAATCCCTCCAACGTTGGACACACTGAAGGAGTCGAGAGAGAGCGGGGAGGCACGACAGAACGGCAGGAACCCAAGATTCGTACTGGTTGCAGTGGCCGTAAACGTCGTCCCATGAGCAGTTCTGAGCGCAAGCGAGGAACCAGATGTTGAAGATCGAGAAGACGAGGGAGTTGAGTTCATCTGGAGGCGGAACGAGGCGTCAGAAAGGATCTCGTCCAAAGGAAGGGGACGAGAAGGACTGACCGGCCAAGAAGAAAGCAGCGAAGGTAACGCCCGACCATCCTGGCGTGAGGACTCTCCAGAAGCATCTATAAGAAGAGACGGAAGGTCAGTAACTTGAGAAACTGTTGAGAGAGAGAAGGGAAGGTACTGACTTGAGGAACCAGTATCGAGAGTCGCGGTAGAGGATCTTGAATGGATTCAGGAGAACGACGAGGACGAAGACGAACCAGATGAGAGGCCACGAGGTCGGATTGATGTTTTCTTCTCCGATTCGGGCGAAGGTGAACCACATCGCGTAGGAGAGGGTGCAAAGGAAGAACGAGGGGATCTGCAGGAGGAGGAAGGTCGCATCGTTCAGCTTTGCATCAAAGCGCAATCGAGCAACACACAAACCGTCTACGAACCTCCATGTACTGTCGGTGATCGAGGACCGTCCGCACGTCGAGTTCTAAAGCGTCGTCGGATCAGTAACGAGGAAGACGCTCGAGCGAAACACGAAAAAAGGTCGAACTAACCGAGAATGAATCGATAATTGATCCGAGCGTCGACGTAGGCAGCGAGGTTCAACCCGAACAGCATAGCAAAGACCACTGGGAGGTAGGCTGCTCCGTAGACTTGAAGGAGTGCAGACCAAGCAGGAAGCAGGCGACGAGTTTCGGGTTGGAAGCCTGTTCGAGCGAGAGAGGAGACAAGGTCAGAACGGCTTCGAAAACGTGACGAAAAAGCAGCCACTTTGACTCACTCAAGACCAAGCTATGGATCAAGGCTGGAAGAGCGACTCCGACGTAGATTCCAGTCCTGAACGTTGATCCGTGGTGAGTTCTCGTCGACGCGGAGACTCGAAGCCGATCTCGAGCTTTCTTCTTGTCGCCGTTCTCTGCACGAAATTGAAGCAAATGCGTTGTCGGATCAAAGGTCTGCGGAAGATTCTCGACCCAAGCTGTGAGCTTACCGAATCGAGTAGCGTACAGGGCCTCGACCTCCTCGAGGAGATCATCGACGACGTTCGGGGACTGCGAGAAGACGAAGAGCGTCAACGAGAGCTCGGACGGAAAATGCATACAGGGCTGCACTCACAGAGAACTTCGACTTATCGATCCGATTCGTCGTGTAAGCTTGCATGATGTGAATCTGAGGAGAAGAAGAGCAAAAGCCCGCGTCAGCCGCGTCCCAACGACTTGAATCGTTCCGACTCTCGTTCGACTGACCTTCGCTGCCTTCTCGAACTTCTTCAGAGCCTTCCTGAATCCAGTCAAGTTCAGGACCCGGTAGTTTTTGAGAACCTCGAGACCCTTGTAGCACTCGAGCGTAGCTGCTCGAAGCCGACGCTTGTACCTGAGGTAAAAAAGAAAGGAGAGCAAAGGTCAGACCCCGACTTCGACGTCCCTCTTCCTTCGAATCGAATCGAACTCACCTCTTGTAAGCATCGGGGTTGTACGCAGCGTCCTTCGGATCTGAGAGATGGACCTCGTTGTTGGGATGCGCCGAGGGTTGGTCGTTGAGGTCTCCAGCCGAGCGAGAGGTGTGGAGAGGGTGAACGGGGTGAGGGTGAGAAAGGGCAGTCGAGACGATGGGAGCGACGAGATCGTTGAGGGGTTTGAAGGCTTTGAGGTAGCTCGCTGCTTGAGGGTATCCGTTCGGGTGGTATTGCTGTGAAGGGAAGCAGAAGTCAGATCGTGAGCTGAGGCGAAAGGGAAGAAGAAGAAGAAGAGAGAGAGAGAGAGAGAAGGAGGCACATGAAAGACGCGTCGATGCTCTGCCAACTCGGCCATCTGCCTCTTCAGAGTCTGCACTCTCTCGTTCATTTCCGACTCTCGATCGCAGTAGAAGCTCTCGACCTTCTCCAACTCTGCGTCCAACTTGTCGAGGAACTTCCTCTCCTGAGGCAGGAGGGAGGGGATGATCTCGTCCAAACTCATCGGAGGTCTCGAGGATTCCTTAGCTGCGTTTCAGAAAGTAATAACCAGTCAAAAGTGAGTCTCACCTCCTACATAAGGAATCTGAAGAAGAGATCCGACGCGACTTGAAACTCACAGCTCCCCGTCCTCTGTCTCGCCCCAATCAGCGCCAACACCCCCGTCCTCGGTGGTCCTCCAGCCCCCTCCATCCCCAAGATCGCACCCGCCGGATCTCCCTTGAGCGAGAACGACTGTCCTCTAGTTCTTCCTCTCGGAGTCTGAGGAGAAGAGGAGTCGTTCGGCGACGAAAGGAAGGCGGAGGGAAGGACGAGTCGAGGGGACGGGGGTTGTCTTCTCGAGGACGAGGAGGAACTCCGTTGAGCTGGGGAGGAGGTGACTTTGGACGAGGAGGGTTTGTTGGGGAGGAAGAAGCGAGGTGATTTCCTGGGTTTCGAGTGGGAGAGAGGTGGGTTGGGGGAGAGGGGAGTTGTGAGAGCGTCGGATTCTTCGTTGAGGGAGGGGAGGACCGGTAGAGGAGGAGCTGGGAGAGGAGGTGGGGAGATGTAGGATGTCGGTAAGGATGGGGTGGAAGTGGTAGATGCTGGTGGTTTGAGGTGGGAGAGGAGGGCTGTTGAAGGAGTGAGACGTTGAACTGGAGGAGGTTGCGTCGAGTCGAGGTCCGTTGGCGTTGGAAGACGAGAGACAGGGCTATCGACGATCATATCCGGCGGAGGAGGATGAGTTCCGTTGAGTACCGAGTTCCAAGGAGGCGTTGACTCCATGCTTCCGTATCCCTTCCCAACTCCATCGGACGAGAGGTGATGCGTCCTCCTTCCCATCGAGCTCTCCTCTGAACGAGGCTCCTCCTCCTCTTCCTCCTGCTCATCCCCAGCCTCCTCTCCTTCTCTCTCCTCCACTATAGGTTCCCCTTCACGCTCCAAACTCTTCCTAACCTGCTTGGCGAGACTCTCAGCAGCCGTCAGAGGATGTCGAGGCGAAGGGTCGTCGTCTCCTCCTCGCGAGCTTCCATCCGAATCGACCTGTTCGTTCGAGAACGCTGATGGCTGAGGATTGATCTTCTTGAGAATCTTCTTGAGTCCCTTGTAGTCGATGTAGGCTCGTCGCCATTCAGGGGTCAGGTTGTCTTGCTGTAGGGTAGCAAGGAAGGGAGGCGAAAAGGTCAGCTTGAAAGTCGAGTCGGGAAGGAAGGAAGGAGAGTCCGAGCTCAACGAACGAACCAAGAATCGAGCGAACTTCATCCTGAGGGTAAACTTGATTTGGGAACAGCGAAGTTGAGAGAGTGGAAAGCGACGTAGGCCCCGGGGTCGTTAGAGGTGTTGAGCTGAAGCCCTAGCAAAAGGGAGGGTCGAGGTTTGGGGCTGGGAGGAGGAGGAAAATGAAAGAGCTCAACAACCCAGCCTCCGAGCTCCCTTCTTTCGCCCAGCTTCATGACGAGTTCGACTTGAACTCCCGACGCAGGTCTGGCCTGAGAGGTTTTCGTGCTCTTCTCTGTCGAATTGGGAACCAGCGCTGAATTCGTATCAGAGTAGAGCTCGCAAAAAAAGGAAGAGAGAGACGCGAACGTGGGCGTCGAGTGATCGCCTTTCTCGACGCTCAACTAAAAACACACCCTCCATTCCCTCTCATATCTCAAAAAGAACCACTGCAGTGAACCAACCCATCATGGCATCAACTGATCCTCCTGCTTCGGCGAAAGCACGTACTGATAGTACCCAAAACTCCCTGGAGGTCCAATCTCCCTCGTTCGCAAATCCCAGCCCTCCCTCGTCAGGTATCGCTTCCGGAAGTGAGGTTGGCCCCAGGTGTAGTAAAGGAACTTGGAGGTGGGGAGCGGGCGGAGGACCCTTGAGTGGGAGAAGGAAAGAGAAAGAACGAAGGTTAGGGAGGGAAGAACGAGCGACGCGACGCGAGGATTGAGAAAGGACGAGGAGGAAAGGGAAAGAGAGACGCACCGAAGGACTTCGGACACTTCGGCGTTGCAGTCTGCCTGGACTTTTTCGGAGGGGGACTGAGTTTGAGAAGGGAAGAGGGGAACAGAGTGAGCAAAGCGACGGCCGCGACGAGAAGAGGAGAAGAGGTGTCGAAACTCACCCAAGGATCTCCTTTTTCCTGCATCATCGTGTCCATGGTAGCTGGTAGACGAGGAAACAACGAAACTTTTATCAGCTCATCGGCTTCAGTAGAGGTGAACACAGAAGAGACAACCCTGAAGCTCACCTTTGTCAAGAGCAACATCGAATGAGCCGTCTTCGAAGCTCAGCTCTCGTATATCCATCTGGTGCCAAGTCATCGAAGGTCTCAGCACAGAGTGCTTCTCCTTCATCTGCTCAATGAGAGCAGAAGAGTAGTCGACGTTGACGATTTGGGTCCAGCCTTCGTCGTACCTTTTCAAGAGGGAGGGAGGGAGGACAGAACGGTGAGCTTCACTCGGAGGCAAGAAACGTTGTAGAGGACACGAACATGACTTCAGAGAGCAGAGAGTTCCCACAGCCAAGCATGAGGATCCGACTATCCTTGGAAGGGATGAGCTCTCGCCTTCAGGAGGGGAGAAAGTGAAAAAGAAAGGAAGGAAGGAAGAAAAGGTGAGCTCGAGCTTCGCCGAGGTGAAGCTCTTTTTCTTTGAGCTGTTAGACTCACATGAGAGGGAGAAGGATATCAGGTCTCAAGCACCAATCGAAATGAGTCTCGTTGGATTCCTTCTTGTATCGTTCTTCCCAGTATTCCTGCCTGAGGTAGGCGTCGTTCGAGTCGGGGAGGACAGACAGGTCCGTCGAGAAGGTGGACGAGGACTTGGAGGGTTGCTCTCCCTCCTTCTCCGCTGAGAGTCGTGTGGGTGATGAAGCTGACATGCGAGGGGAGGTGTGGCGGCCTTTGTGGGACGGCGAGGGACCTGAGGAAAAGGAGGTCTAGACGACGAGGTGGGCGTTTGGAGGAAGAAGAGGGACACGTCCAACAGTTCACTTCCAACGCTCACCTTCCTCGCCTCCTCCTCCCCCTTTCCTCACCTTTCCCTCCCTCGCCTTTATCGGATTTACTACGAGGATGTACTCTGAAGAAGCAGCTGGTGGATCTATGGATGTCGACGCGTCGGTGGTGAGTCCCTGGCGAGTGTGAGAAGGAGAAGGAGCGAACAACATGTCGAGCTCCCTTCCCTTCCTTCGCCACGTCGCTGACTCTGGCCTCCTTACAACAGAAGGAGCTCCTTACGAGGGTCAAACATCAACCTCGTCAGTACCCTGGTGAAGCCAACAAACCCTACATCGTTAGTCGTCCCCACTATCTCCTCCTCCTCCTCCTCCTTCCTTCCTTCTCACCATCTCCTTCCCTCCTCCTCGCCTCCAGAGACCTCGACCTCAACTCTGGCTCCCCTACACCAAATCTGACCCCGACGCAGCCAAAAGCTGGGGCCACGACCTCTATGGAAACACCGTCAAAGGAGGCAACCTCGCTCATCGCCTCCAGTCAGCTTCCTCCTCCAAACCTCTCGATCTCGGAGGAAAGGATCTCCTCGACGACGATCTCGATCTGGGTCGGAACGGAGCAGGAGCAGGGAAGAAGGCTCCTCCTCCTTCTGGTCCTCGATCAGCTGGAGCGGGCTCGTTGGCGTCGAGAGTTGGGGGAGTCGTCGCTGGGAACGGACGAGCCGGAGGAGCGAGAGCAGCTACGGCTCCGGCTGTTTCCGCTGCTGCTGCTGCTGGGAGAGGAGCAGGTCTGAGCATCAAGGGACAGAGCTCCAAGACGATAGTGGAGGTGTCGAATCTTGCTGCTGGAACAACGGCGGAGGACGTGCAGGTGAGCTTCAACTTCCTTTCCTTCCTCTCCTCTCCTTCCCTCACTCTTCCCTTTGAGCTCGACGAGCTCACTTCTTCACCCTTCATTTCCTTGCTTGCTCGCTCCCACTCAACAGATGACCTTCGAATCCTTCGGACCCATCCTCTCCTCCAAACTAGGTCCCAAAGCTTCCTTCGTTACCGTTCGTCCCTTCCTCTCTCCCTCCATCCCACTCTTCCTCTCCGATCCCAAAGCTCACCCTCCTCCCTCTCCTTCGCAGGTCATCCTCGAATTCTCCACCACCCAAGCCGCCCAAGCTTCCATCTCAGCCTACGACGGTCAAATCGCCGACGGTCGAACCATCTCTGTCAAGTTCAAGGCCCTCCCTTCTCCCACTCCTCCAGCAGCTCCAGCTCGTTCGTCCTCGTCCAACAACGTGAACAGGGACGCACCTCGGAAAGCGGAACCTCCTCTCGCTGGAGGACTGCTCGGGAGGTTGGGGATGCCGGCTGCTGTTAGAGTGGGTGGTGGTACGAGGAGGGAGGTGGCAGCAGTGCCGGTGCAGCAGCAGGAGGTGGATCTGATGGCTGGGTTGGGAGGGACGTGAGTACTCGTTTCGACGCGTTCTTTCTGCTCCTTCGCTTTTCGTTCTTTCGTTTTTCGCTGACTTTTCCATTCTCGTTCCCTTGGGTTTGATGCTTTGTTGCAGTGGGATGTACTCGGACTCGATCTCGGACCCTCGAGCTTCGATTCAAACCGTTCCAGGAGCACCCTCTTCTTCCTCAGCGTCGTCGTCGGCAGTTCGAAGAGGAGGAGGACGGGGGAGAGGGAACCGCAGAGGAGGACGTGGACAGGGGGTGAGAGGGGTGGGAGGGATGCAGGTTGACTGAGCGGGGTTTGGTTCCTCGGTCTAGTTTCGTTCGTTTTGACTTTGGTTTCTTGGGCCGTTTTCATTCGAGACGTCACTTGCTGAGGATCGAGAGAGGAAAGAGGACGAGAGTCATAGTCGTAAAGGTCGTGGCAAAACTGAAACCGAAACGCAAGAAGAGAGAAGCAAAAGGAAGCGAAAGAAAGGGAGGGAGAGACGCGGTCGTCGCGACGAAACAGAAAGCCCAAAAAAGGAGAGAGAGAAGCCCAAAATGAAACAGAGAGAACAAGCGGATTAGGTATCTCGAAGGAAGAAGATAGCTGGAGCTTCCTTGACGAGGTCGGAGTTGTCGCTGCACGAAAGGGAGAAGGGAGAGGTTCAGCTCGACGCGTCAAAGACCAGGGAGGGTAACGAGGGGACGATGAGACCTACACGAGTTTCTGGAACTCCTCGCTTTGAAGATGCTGGTCGAAGCTTTCGTCGTCTGCGAATCTGGAGATGTAGAAGGGAAAGGAAGAGGAGGAGGGGTTCAGCGAAGGGTAGGGGAAGGGAGGGACGAGGGAAGGACGAGGAGGAGCTCGAGTGGTACTCGAATGAAAACCAGCCTGAACCGAGAAGACCAAACGAGGGGCTGGGACGAGATTTCTGAAGGGTTGGGAGAGACAACTCACTCGACGTAGGCTACGAACTTGCAACCCAACACCTCGTCCTCCTCGTCGACGCATCGAAGGATTCGATGGGAGATGATTCCGTTCTCATTGGCGAGGACTCTTTCGGATGTTCTGTTGCGTGACGAGATTGGAGGAAACGAAATTGTACGAGGATCAGTTTCAGAGGAGAAAAGAGAGAAGAAAAGAGGAGGAGAAGGAAGGGAGGGCTGGAGGGAAGAAGGTCCTCCCAGGGAGGCTGACGTGGGTGTGCGTCGGGACGCTCGACTAGAGTGGCGAGGGAAGGAGTGAATGAATCCTTCCTCGAGCTCATGGATAAGAGGTCAAACCTTCCATCCATGTCTCTGAGAAACGAGACAAGCTCACGCGGAAGGAGTCGAGAGGAAGGGAAGAGGAGGGAGGGAGGGAGGAGTCGAGCTCACCCTTTCAAGAACTCGGCCATTTCCTCCCCTCGATCTGGCTTCGCTCGGATTACAGCAAGCCACTGGGAGATACATATAGAGGTCAGCTATGCATTGGTTGTTCGAAAAAGAAGGTATACTCACGACAAAGGCCTCGGAGGACTCGCCGGAGGAAGAAGAAGCAGAGGAGGAGCCGCTGCCGTTCAAGCTAGGGGACCTGCTCGAGAGCCGCATGGATGTGTACAAGAAACGAGCTTCTTCGATTTCTGAAGGGGTCGGGGAGGGTGGTGGAGGGGGTTGCATTTCGTTGAGGAGAGTGGTGGCTGTTGGAAGTTTAGATGGAGAAAGGCGAAGCGAGTGAGTTCAAAGGGAGGAGGAGGCCGGAGTTTGAAACGAAAATGACCTCCAGGAACTAATTTCTTTCGACGTCTTCCTTCCTCCCTCCCCCTTCCCTCCCCCCCAACCGTCACTCTCCCTCCTTTCCTTTTCCCTTTTCCCATCCCCCTCTCCCCCTTCTCTCTACCTACTAAAAATGGAGGCTTCTACGTCCACCACCGCTCCCACCAACGGAGCCGCCCCCGTCGTCGACGCTCCCACCTCGAGGGACTACTAGTTCGTTCAGCTCTCCCTCCCTCCTCCTCCTTCCCTTCCCTCCTCCTACAAGCTCAGAAGCTCATCATCATCGTCTTCCTCTTCTTCTCTTCTTCCAGCGCGGATTCTTACGCTCACTTCGGTATCCACGAGGAGATGCTCAAGGATACTGTCCGAACGCTCTCTTACCGAAACGCTATCCAGCAGAACCCTCACCTTTTCAAGGACAAGATCGTCCTTGATGTGAGTTGAGACTTCTACTAGTGTCTCCGCAAGAGTCTAAGCCTAGCTGACCATCAATCTCTATCCTTCTAGGTTGGATGTGGAACTGGTATCCTTTCCATGTTCGCCGCTAAGGCTGGAGCTAAGCACGTCTACGGTGTGAGTCTTCTCTTCCTTCCTCTGCTCTCTGGTGCTACAAGAGCTCGAGCTTACCTTTCTTCGTTGCTCTCTATAGATCGACATGTCCAACATTGCCGACCAGGCTACCAAGATCGTCGATGCCAACGGTTTCAAGGACCGTCAGTCCCTCCCTCCCTCCCTCTCCTCCGAATTTTGAGCTCCTCAGAACCTTCGAAGCTCATTCGGTTCCTCCTTCCCTTCTTCCTATTCTGCAGAGATCACCATCATCAAGGGAAAGCTCGAGGATACCGTTCTTCCCGTCAAGTCCGTTGACATCATCATTTCCGAGGTTCGTAGTCCTTTCTCGAGACTTGAGTTTCGTTTTAGTTTGGTTGGTCGCGCGAGCTCGAAGCTCACACGAAGGTTTTGTTTTTCTCGATTCTACAGTGGATGGGTTACTTCCTGTGGGTGTTTTTTCTGCTCATCTCGTCGAGCATATAAATCTCGCTTGAGCTCGAATGGGAGCTGACCTGTTTCTACTTCGTTGATGATTCTACAGCCTTTACGAGTCCATGCTCGACACCGTCCTCCTCGCTCGAGACACCTACCTCGTCCCCGGAGGTCTCCTTTTCCCCGACATTGCCACTCTTCACATTGCTGCCATTGAGGACCAGGACTACAAGGATGAGAAGATCAACTGTTCGTTCTTCTTCGTTTCATTTTGATAGCCTTCGAGCTCGTGAAGCTGACCTCTCCCTCTCCCTCTCTCTTCACTCGATCTCCGCTCTCGACAGTCTGGGACGACGTTTACGGATTCGACTACTCCTGCATCAAGGAGATCGCTCTCCGAGAGCCTTTGGTCGACACTGTCGACCTCAAGAGCGTTGTTACTGAGCCTTGCATGATCAAGGTTTGTTCTTCTTCTTCACTCCGTTCAGCCCTCGCGTCTCGAGCTGACCTCGACTTTCCCTTCTTCCTTCCTCTTCAGCACATTGACCTGCGGACTGTTAAGAAGGAGGACCTCACCTTCAAGGTTCCTTTCTCCATCACCGCCACCCGAAACGATTGTGAGCTCGCTTTCTCCCTTCTTTCTCGATTTGAGCTCGAGCTGACCTTTCCTCCCTCCCTCCTCCTCAGACGTCCACGCCTACCTTGCGTGGTTCGACATCAACTTCTCGTGCTGCCACAAGCCCGTTAAGTTCTCCACTGGACCTCACGCTAAGTACACCCACTGGAAGGTTCGTCTCAACTTCTCTCTCCCTCTCTCTCTCTCTTCTCGTCCTCTCGCTCGAACACCCAAGCTGACCTTTCTCTCCCTCTTCTTCTGACGATTCTAGCAAACCGTCTTCTACACCCCCGAAACCCTCACCGTCTCCCAGGGTCAGGTCATCTCCGGAACCCTCGATTGCGCTCCCAACAAGGTCAACAACCGAGACCTCGACATCGTGATCGAGTACAAGCTCGAGGGAGCTGCCGCTGCCGACGCACCTTTGACCAAGGTCGAGTACAAGATGTGAGTATACATCTTCTCCAACTTTCATGTCCCTCTTCTCATCGCTCAGAACCGGGACTGATTCTCGCTCTCTCTCTGGCTTCCTCAGGTCGTAAACATCTTGCCCGCTTCCTTTTGCTTTCCTCGTTGTGCTTCTTCTGCTGCCTTTCTTTCTTTCGTGTATGTGTCTTATTAGTGGGGTTGGAGGGGTTGGTGGACGTGGGACGGCTTGCGACAAGATACCCTCCCTGCAGCAGGTCGTGAAGGCTCGTCGCGTCCAGTTACGTTTTTTTCTTTCCTTTTGTGTACGATTCTTATCGCGTCCCTCTATTAGAAGAGCATGCTTTTATTCGGTTTCTTTTTCTCCTTCTTCCTTTGCATCATAGCATGGTGGTTTGATTGAACGTGCTGAGGGCATGGGAGCAAGAGACGAGGAAAGGGGTTCGACGCGACGCGTACGGTTCGAGGAGGGGAAAAGCTAAGCTCCTCGTGCGCTTGCTCGATGAAAGCGTTTCTGTATCCGAGTGTTCAAACCGCTTTAGGGAGACAGAAAATTCTTCCAGCTGGAGAAGGTCGGATGTTGAGGAGCGCGCACCCCGAGCTTCGAAAGCGAGCTGATTCTTTCTTATCTGTTCCTCCTTCCTCCAACCAATTCCTTCTCTCTTCTTTCTTCCTTCGCACTCTTCAATATTCACAAAGACGAGCCAGTCAAAGAGTGAGTTTCGTCCTTTCTATTCTTGCCTCTACACAAGGAGACGAGGCTTTGGATCGCAAGCTGATCTTGTAGTCCTTTTCGTGATCCTTCGCCTGCGTTCTCCTCTCCTTTCCCTTCCACAGTGGAAATCGATCTTTGTAACCTCAGGTGCGGACCTCCATCATCTGCGTCGATACTTCGCAACCTCCTTCGTCCAAGGAAGTCGAGGCCGAGAAAAAAACAACGGGGACGCGTCGCACGAGTCGAGAAGGGCTGGTAGACTTGAGGACGAGGAGGAGAGGAGAGAGCCTTAAAGGAGGCACTTGGCTTATATTTACCTAATTCACGATCACGAATATTTGTCATCTCGAAAAATACGACTCGAAACTGCTGACGCCAAAGGAGAGGGAGGGACGAGCTCGACGTGTCTTGATCGTAAAGATCGTTCTCATGCTGCGAGAGCAGGAGCTCGAAAGGACGACGAAAGACTGCTTTTAAGAATCCAGACTCGAAGTAGACCCTCTTGTCTTTCGGAACATCGAGAGCGTCGAAAAACGAAAACGACATGAGATCCCTCTCTCCTTCTCTTCTCTCCTCCCAAAAACCCAAGTAAAGATTAAGACTGCTCCTTCCTGCTCCCCTCTCCGGTTACTCAGGAATCAAAACGTTGGCAGCAGCAGGACCCTGTAACGATAAAGGATGAAACGAGGCGAGTTCGAAGGTCGTCAGGTTCCTCGCATCGATGGACAGCCGAATCGGAGCGAAACCGAGACGAACCGAGAGGTTGTATTGGACCTTGTTGATCACGAATCGACCTGTTGAGTCGGCGTAGACGAGCTGAGAGAGAAAAGAGAGGGTACAGGGCGTCAGTGAAGATCGAAAGGAAGACGCGACTCGAGTTCGACGCTCGAAGAAGCAGAAGGAAAGAGAGGAAGAGAAAAACTCACCTTTCCAACGATGGAAGCCCCAAGGAAAGGAGCGACCCATCCTCCCTCGTCGACGTATTCGGGGAAGTGTTTAGGGATTCGAAGGAACCGAGTGTTCTTGGGTTGGGAATCGGACGCGGAGTCGGGGTCGGTGAGGATGTAGGGCATCAGATGGGAGAGGAGAGCGGCAGGAAGTGCTGAGAGAACGAAGAGAAGAAGACGAGAAGAGGTAAGCACTTGAAGGAGAACGGACAAGAGGAAGAATGAAGCCAAACTCACTCTTGATCCTCGCCAGCTCTCCAACGACGACAACTCCCTCCCACAACGCCAACTTCTCCCTCCCAAACACCGTCCCAATCGAACTCTGCACCGCTTCCTGAACAGCTACCATCTCCGACGGCTTTCCCAGTCCTTCCAACCCTCCCTCCAACCCAGCGAACAGCATCGGCTCGAACAGAGGTTCGCAGAACTTGTTCCTCACTCGACCCAGGTAGAACTCCCTCCCTTCAAACTCGATCAACACCACATCCGCATCGGCAGCAGCTCCATCAGCCGCCGCGGCAGCAGCCTTCTTCTTCGCATCCTCCGCTTGACGAGCGGCCGACTTGTGGGATTTGGCGTTGGCGGCCTTCGCTTCGATGAGAGCTCGTTCCTTCCCAGCTGCGAGAGCGGCAGCGATGTCGTTGACTCCTTCCTCCTCCTCGACGGTGAGCATCTGACCTCCCATGAGAAGAGGTCGAATGGTGTTGGTCTTCCAGAGGTGTTTGGCGAGGCGGAGGAGGGTTTCTGGGAGGGGAGTTTCGGGGTAGGAAGGAGGAGGAGGAGGAGCGGCGGCTCCTTCTGACGTTGAAGCTTCGACTTCGGGAGCTGGTAGAGGGGAGGTGAGAGCTTCGATGACGGAGGGAACTTCGGCGAGGAGTTTAGCCATGTAGGCTTCGCAGTGGCGGATTCCGAGAGGGACCTCGACGACTCCGTTGGTGTAGACGGTCGAGTCTGAGACTGGGCTGACGGTGGTTGACTCGTATCCTACGTCGATGACGACTCCTGTGGTTGAGTTCATGGCGTAGAGGGATGCGAGAGGACGGGAGAGGAGGGAGATGGCTGGAAGGTTGAGTCGCTCGAAGAGGGTCTGGGTGAGGTGATGGATTTGGAGGTTGGAGAGGGTGGAAGGGTGGGTGAGGAGGACGGGGGAGTCGTTGGTTCTGCGGTGGTAGGGACCGATGGAGTAAAGGGTGTGTTTCCTAAAGTACGGAGAAGAACAAGCTGTTAGCCGAGTGATAGACCTGAGGAGGAGGAAGAAGGACGGAGGGAGGATGGAGGGAGGGGAGGGAAGGAAGGGAAAGAAGAGCTCACCAAAGAGCTTCGATGGATCTCCAATCTGACCACGCATCCTTCCCTCTCAGAGGCCAGGTAACCTCGAGCTCCTCTCCAGCTGCGAGAGCATCCTCCAGATCCTTCCCAACGAGGTAGGACGAGACCTTCGCCTTCTTTGAGCTCGAAGGACCAGCGACGTCGACGTCCATCTTGCTCTCGTCCGGCTGAGTTTTCCGTCGTCCTACTCGTGCTGGCATCTCCTGTAGAACACAGATGAAAGAGAGGACGAGAGTGTTAGTATATGTTCAGGCTCTCGTAGGGGTGTCGGAGGTTGATGCAGAGCTCGACGGTGGATGGAACGAGCTCGAGAGGGCGGAAGGGAAGGGAAAGGGAAGGAGGAGGAGGAGGAGGACGAACGAAGGAGGGAGTTTTGAGAAGCTCATCCAGACCGTGGATTCCTCGAATAAAGTCTGGGGACGAGTCGATGATGATGACTCTTGCTCCCTTGAAATCCATACCGAGAAAGAATGTGGGAAGGGGGGTGGGATGGAAGTTGGGAGGGACTCGAAACGGACGAGCGCGTCCTTGAAGAGTAGTCTTTCGTGCTGCTGCTGCTCGAGCTCGAAGAAAGCGGTTTCAGCGTCCGGAATTTCGCCTGGGTCTCTACTGGAGCCTGAGGTCTCAGACATGACAGAAAAAACATGAAAATGAGATACAAAAAACGTCGGCAAGAGGCTGCGGCCTCGCTTGAACGGTCGAGGAGAGGTCGGCCAGACTTCGATCTTCCAACCACCATGAGCTCTACCAGCCTTGGAGACATCACCGAGCTCCTTCTCACCTGTCCCTTCTCAGCATCGCAATCAGTTCTATACGACTGGATACGGGAGAAGTTACAGAACGGAGAGGCTAGAGCAGCGGTCTTGAAGGAGGTCATCTCCCTTCAGAACACTGTGGGTCCACCTCTTCTCTTCTGAACCTCCTCAAAGGATATTCAAAGCTGACTCGAGTCTACTTTACGACCTTTCAGCTTCCGAGCTTCTTCACGTTCGTCCCAGATCCTTAAGCTCTCGCTTCCGAGCTCGAGGAATCGGATCCCTTCTCGGACGCTCGAGCTGACCTTTCCTCCTCCCCTCCTTTCTCCCTTCCTTCCCCACCCTCCCGCCTCCTTCTCCTGGACCTATCCCACTCCGATGTCGCATCTCCAGCAAATCCCTAGAGTCCGCTCTCTCAGGAAACCATCTTCCCAGTGCTGTCGTACCTCAATCAGGAACATCGACCGCCTTTCAGGCAGCTTCCTCCTCCGACCGAGCTCACATCGCCATCAACACTGCTAAAGGCTCGAACTATGCCTTCGTGAAGGAGGTTCTCTACGAGTACATTGGTGAGTCTACCTCTATCTTGTTCTGTGCCGTCCAAGCTCGAAACTGATCTTCTCTGATCGCTTCGATCGGTTCTGAAGCTCACAAAGAGTGAGCTCTCTTCCTTCTCTCCTTCCCTTCCCTCCGACGACCGACCACAAGCTCACTCGTTCCTTAATCTTTCTTCGCAGACGGTCGATGAACTCGTGGACTGGAAGCAAGAGTTATGCTGTACGGTGGCAAACAATCTGTGATAAGCTCACGAAACTGGAGAACCTGGTACGTTTCTGATCCTCCTCCGTCCTTCCCGCCTCGTCCGATGCTCGTCTCCTTGGCCTCCGCCTATTTCTCGAGCTCTCCAGAATCCGAACTTCTCTGAGACTGATCAGCTGAACTTACTACTGCTTCTCGTCCCTGCAGTATCGACACAAGGACCCCTTTTCCATCCTCCCCATCATTCGCCACGTTCGGATCGTAACGGGCCACCTTCCTCTCCCTCGACTCGTCTCCATCCTCTCAACCCCTTCAACAAACCCAGGACAAGCCGAATGGATCCTCTCCAATTACATCCGAAAGCGAATTCTCGTCGCTGGTCGCCATCAAACCTCCGTCGAGCTCTCTTCGGCTCTCTTCTCCGTCTACGAGACCTCCCAGGAGAACGAAGGAGCGTTCGAGGCGTTTCAGAACGCGCGGCTGCTATCTGGACTGGAAGAAGGATCGACGAGGGAGGGGATCAGGGAGGTGGTCGAACTGAAGGGGTTGAAGGATCAGGGAGGGTTGGAAGAGCTGGTCTGGAAGGAGAAGGACGAGACGGAGAAGGCGATCATTCTGAGAGAGGGGCTGAGGGAGTGGGTCAGGCTGGAGAGGTACAGGAGGGGTGGGATTTGGTGGGGAGCTGGAGATGGTGCTGGGGAGAGAGCGAAGGTTGGAGAGGTTCTAGACGAGTTCGATCGATTCGTGAGTCGCTCTTTCGTCTCTCCTCGGACGCGTCTCGGCGTCCAGAAATCAGTCTTCCTCAACCTCCCTCTCCCTTTATTCGCAATAGCTCTGCATCTCCAAACCCGTCTACGCTCATCTTCGACCAGTCTTTCAACTCGTCCGAGAGCAATCCGAACTCCCGACTGCCCTTCCTCCTCACACCGTAATTCCAACCTTCGATCTTCACCCAGGAGGACTCGCAGGTCTCCACCTCACACCCTCTCGGACTTCAACCTCTTCGAACGGTCCTCTTCCATCTTTACCGAACGACGGCGAGGACGGGGTCAACGTCGTCGAAACTCCTTCGTCTCTCAACGACGAGCCTGGAGCGCAGGTCGTGTATGCAAAGCTCGTCGAAGCGACGAGTTCGTTGGAGATGGAGGAGGTTCTCGTCGATTTCTCGCAGCAGGAGTTTGAGAAGGTGCTGATGGAAGGTCGGGAGTGGGGATACGAAGACAAGTCGCGTCTGGGGAGGTTGTTGACTTTGATCGAGGAAGCAGTGAGTCTCTCTCCGATTCCCCTTTCTCTTCGAAGCGAATCTGACTCGTACGTTTCTCTTCTGCTCGATGTAGATGCCTAACGCTCGCATGTCCGAATCAGCCTTCTTCTCCGTTCGTCAATCCTCCCTCGCTCTCGACAACGGATCCTCCTCTCAACAAGCCGAATCCTCCTCCTCCGCGTCCAACAACTCGGCCTTCTACGTCAACAACCTTACCTACCCTTCCCCAATGACCTCCTCCCCTTCTACGCCATGGCCACCCATCTCGAATCCTTCCATCTCCGTCTCCCCATCTACATCTCGACCTCTACCCGCTCCTCCAATTTCTCGATCCTCAACGTCGTCCACTTCCTCGAACTCCAACACCAACTCAACCTCCAACAACAACCTACCTCCACCATCTCCCACTCAACTTCCTTACCACCTTCCTTCCGTAGAAGAGGACCCTTTCGCCGATCCTCCAAACCCAGCAGACTCGCCCTTCGCATCGCCCGCTTTCCTCTCGACATTGAGGCTCCTTCGGGAAGGACCTGTGAGGAGCAGTTCAGGAATCCAGGACTTGATGCTGGACTGGGTGCAGGAAGAACAGGAAGTGGGAGGAGAGTTTGGTGGGATGGAAGTAGCAGAACGGATAGCCTGGGGTCTAGCAGCGTTCGAGGAAGAGGTGAGTTCATTTCCCAGACGCGTTCAATTCTCGCTCTGACTCTTCTTTCCTTTCCAACAGCTCGGCGATCCCAAACTAGGCAAAATCTTCCTCCGTATCCGAACGATCGCCTCCATCAACGCTCCCACTCCCTCCTCAACCAACAGCAACATCCCTTCCTCTCCTCGATTCGCCACCAGCACACCCTCCACTCCTCTCTTCCCTCCAACAGCCCAACACCACCGTACCTCCTCCTCTTCCTCCCTCACCCGTCCAGACCCTCTCTCCGCAACCTCCACCACCTCCTCGGGATCCTTCCCAGCCCTCTCCCCAACAACCTCATCCTCCCTCACCGTCCCTCCCTCCTCAGGTTCGACAGCGGCTCTACCTCTCGCTCCCGTTCCTTCCCCGAGACACGGCTCGAACTCCTCGAGCCCGAGACCTTCCGTGGATACGACGAGACGGGCTGGGAGTGGGACGGTCATTGGAGCGGTAGCGGTGAATAGAAGTCCAGTGGCGGAGGAAGGGGAAGGTCCTGCTCCTCCGCCCTATTCGTTGACGACGACGCTCTGAGTCGCGTCGGGTTTCTCTTTCTTTTCGTTTTGCTTCTCGTTGCTTTTGCTTTATCACGTTATACCTTTCTTGGGACCTCCTTCATATTGATACCCCTTTGCTCTTCTATACGCTCATCTTCAGTATGTAATCTTGCTTGCAGCTTCAACCAACGAGGAGCGAAGGAGAGGGGAGGAAAAAGAAGGTTGGCGTCGCTCAAAGAAAAGCAAACACGACTCTGTTCTTTCCTTCTCGAGGCAGATTTTCTCGCACCGTCTCGGAATGAGACTCTCCAACAATCAATCAATGAAAATCTTAGCTGGCAAAAAAACAAAGACTCAGACGCGTCTGCGGAACGATCGACCCATCTCTGAATCAAGTCCAAGCCCAACCGAATCCGTCAACCAACACCTTCCTCTCCCTCTCTCTCCCTCCCTTCCCCTTCCCTTCCCCCCAATCCCCCTTCTCCTTCTTCTTCCTCTTCTTCGACTTTCAATCTCAGGGAGACTCTTTTTTCACTCGCATGGTCGACAACGGGAAAGGCTTTGTGTACGGCCTTCACGCTTTCAGCGCTGAGAACCAGGACGAGATCAGCTTCGGTCCTGGAGAACAGGTCGTCGTCTTAGAGAAGGACGATCAGTATGGGGATGGATGGTGGCAGGTGAGTCGGTCCGACTGTTTTTTCTTTGTGCTGGCGTTGGACTTGGAGGAATAGTGAGCAAGAGGGAGGAAGGAAGGGGAGGGAGGGGTGCTGTCAGCTCGTCCTTCCTTTCTTCCTCTTTTCCTTCGCCATCCATCCTTCCTTTCGAAGATTTATAGGACGACATGCTTATTCGTTATCTTCTCTTCTTTATCAGGGTCGTAACGCTGCTGGAGACGAAGGACTCTTCCCCGTTTCCTACACTTCCCCGAATCCCCTCCCTCCATCCGAACCAACCACTCCTCCTTCAACCTCCTCAGCACCGGAAATCCACCTCTCCTCCCCTCCTCGTACAGCTCCTCTTCAACTGCCCGCTTCAGGCTCAACCGCTACCGAGTCCTCGACGCACATGAACGAAACCATCACCGACATCCAGGAAGCCATCGAACAGCTCGGAGTTCAACCAGGTCTCTCCTCGACGTCCACCAACGGATCCATTCGATCCTTCCAGTCCAGAGAAGACTCTCACTACGACGATTCGTCCATTGCTGGGGATCAACAAGGAGAAGAAGGAGGAGGAGACGAGACCGAGCACGACGAGGTCGGATGGAGTGCTTCGACGAGGAAGAGGTTGGCCGAGAAGGCCATGAGCGAGAACAGGAAGAGGGAACAGAGGGAGACCGAGAAGGAGATCAAGAGGAGGGAGAGGGAGGAGAGCGAGAAGGAATCTTGGGGGAACGGAGGATTGCCAGGAGTCGAAGGAGGAGCAGGAGCGAACGGACTGCCTGCTGGAGTGGAGTTCTCGGACGAGTCGGAGGACGAGGACGATCACCACCTCTCGCCTCAACAACCTGGAGCGGCTTCCCCTATCCTTCACGAAGACGACGATCCTACCCTCACCGACATCCACGCCATCCCCATCCCCGTCGGACTCGACAGAGCTCTCGCTTCAGGAGGCATCGGAAGGTCACCTCCCAACCCAACCGTCTCAGCTCCTCCTCCTCCTCCTCCCTCTACCGCCATCGACCCCTCTACCGTCGGACTCGCTACCACCACCGAACGAGTTGAGAACACATCGGAACCCGCCTACACGTCCAACGAGAACCTCACCGCCGGACAGAAGGCTACGAGAGCTTTGGAATCAGCCGTCTCGGACCCTTCAGCCGTCTCGAAGGAACCTTCCCCTTTCCATACGGTCATTCCAGACCAGGTCGACGACAGCAACGTCCCTCTCTCGTCTCCTACCGAGTCGGAATCAAGACGAAGGAGTCTCACCTCCCCAGCAGCAGCAACTACGGTCCTCCTAGCTCCAGTCCCTTTGGCTCTCGGATCACCTCTCACTCCCTCCTCCCTTCCTCCTCCCGTCGCCGTCGCTACGCCTCCCATCGTCACTCCTACCGACCAAGTTGTCGCCAACCCTTTCAACAACGGGAACGGACACGTTTCGTCCATCAACGGAGGTCCTACGGCCATCTCGTCGCCTGCTTCGACGATCAACAACGAAGGAGGAGCAGGAGCGATGCGACCTCCTAGTCCTACCAAGAGCGCGTTGAGGAGACCTATCTCGAGCTCGTTCGGAGCTGGGACGGGTGCTGCGGGAGTGCCAGGGGAGCCGTTGGAGTGGGGGATCGACGAGGTGGTGGAGTGGGCGAAGAGGAGAGGGTTCGGGGCGGACATTTGGGAGAAGTTCCTTGGTGAGCTTCAAGCTTTCCTTTTCCCTTCCTCCTTCTCTTTCCCAACTTCGTTCTGGTTCTTTCGCTTTCGAAGTCGAAGCTGACTTCCCCTTCGTTCTTCTCTGGTCGCCTCAACAGAGCACGAAATCACCGGCGACGTCCTCCTCGAACTCGACATCAACCTCCTCAAGGAAATCGACATCGTCGCCTTCGGCAAACGACACAAGCTCGCCACCGCCATCGCAGACCTTCGAAACCAAACCCACCCTTCCTTCAACCCTTCCCTCTCTGGACCAGGAGCAGGATCTTCGATTCGATCCGTCTCGACCTCGCTTCATCCTCAGTCGCCGACGTTCTTCGGAGGAGGAGGGAGGGACAGCATGAGCAACGGAATCCCCTCGCCTGGGTATGCGTTCGCCCAGCAGCAGTACGGGCAGAGAGGTGGATCGATGATGGGTCCGACGGGGGAGACGTTGATGATGACGAGTCCGGAGGGGAGTGCGAGAGGAGGAGGAGGAGGGGAGTTTGGGGAGATGGGTGGTCAAGGGAGTGCGAACGGAGGGTATGGGAGTGTGGTTGGGTTGGGATTGGGTGGGAACGATGGAGTGAGTAACATCTCGTCCTTCTCTCGTGTTGAGATCGAGCTCAAAGAGTCCGTGCATCCTGAGTTCGAGCTAACTTCCTTTCGTTCGTCGCGTCGTCCTTCAGTCTCGAACGAGGGAAAGCTCCTACGGAAATCCGATGCCTTCCAGCCCTGGAAACGGACCTACCCTCTCGAGATCGTCTAGCCACATCAGGAAAGCCTCCGGCGTCGACTCCCTCGTCGGAACGCACATCGCTGAGGAGCCCGAAGCTGCTTCTGCGACCAAGGAGGTTCGTCTCGTTCTCTTTCCCTCCCTCTCCTTCTCGTTGCGCCTTCACTGACTCTCTTCGATATTTCTCCTCCCCCTTCCAGTCCTCCTCCATCACCTCCTCCGCTCCTGCCTCGTCCAAAGGATTCGCCAGCAAACCCGAAGCCGCTTCCTCCAAAACGGACGTCGGATCGATCGGGTCCAAGTCGTCCTCGGTTCCGGCTAGTCCTGCTTCGGCGGGTCCCATCACTGGGAAGCGAGGATCGATGGGGCACAAGAAGTCGAAGCAGAGTGTGGACGAGGGAGGGAAGAGTTCGTTCGTGGGGAGCTTCTTGCAGGGGAGTCGAAGTGGGAGGAAACCTGCTCCGAGGTTGTCTTCGTGAGTCGTCTGCTTGCTTTGCTTTCCTTCGTTCTCTACGAACGAGGTTCTGATCGAGTTTTGGTTTGGTATGGTAGCAACCCAACTCTCACCGAAAAGCTCACCTCCCCGGACCTCTCCCTCGACAAATCCTCCTCGTCGATGCGAGCTTCCAAATCCTCTTCGGCCAACAACGCTTCCTCCCCTACCTTCCGACGAGCGTCCAAGATGGAGTCGAACGGAGGACCTGCCATGCTCAGGAAGCGAATGTCGGTCGCTGAACCTTCGCCCACGATGCCTTCGTCGTCGACCATGGAAGGAGGAGGAGTCGAACCCGCTCGAGCTCTCGATCGGTTGCCCACGCCCGATTTCGCTGGTTACCTGAGGAAGAAGGGAGAGAGGTACAACTCGTGGAAGTTGAGGTACTGTGTCCTTTCGGGACCTCATCTTTACTACCTCAAGTCTGAGAATGTACGTTTCCTTCGCTCGTCGACCTCTCCTTTCCTTTCGACGCGTCGCTGACTCTCCTTTCTTCCGTTTGGGGTTGGTTTCGTGTAGGACGCCAAGTTCAAAGGCTACATCAACATGGCCGGGTACAAGGTCATCGCCGACGAGAACGCCAACCCTGGCTACTACGGGTTCAGGATCATCCACGACAAGGAGGCTCCTCACTTTTTCAGCTTGCAGGAGCAGGGACTCGTGCGGGAGTGGATGAAGGCCTTGATGAAGGCGACGATTTCGAGGGATTACAGCAGTGAGTTGATCAATCTCTTTCATCTTCGAAACGAGGCGAAACGAAGGAAGGAGACGAGACGAGAACGCTGACATTCGTTCGTCCCTCGTTTTGCGCCTCAGCTCCCGTCGTCTCGTCGTGCAACATCCCAACGATGACTCTCAAGGAAGCTCAGTCCATGAGCCCGGCTCCTCGGCCTCCTTCTCCTTCGGAACGAGCTGCTATGCAGGCTGCTAGTCGGAGGGAGAACCCCAACCAGCTTACCGCTAGGGACGCGTCCGTGCTCGTGAGTCCTCCTTCTCTTCCTCCCCTCTTTGCTTTTGTCCCCCCTGTTTACGAGCTGACCCTCTTTCTTCTGGTTCGTCGTTTTCTCGCTCGTCACAGATGGGTCTCTCCTCCAACTCCTCCGGAAACGCTCGATCCTCCATCCCTTCGTCGTTCGCCATGCCCGTCTCGGTTCCTCCTCGACCCAGTCGAGAGATGAGACGACCTTCAGGACCTGCGGCTCTCTCGTCGACTTCTCCTCCTCAGGCAGCTGCTCCCAAACTTGCTCCTACGTCTCCCGTCGTCGCTACGTCGCCTTCAGCAGCAGGAGGAGGAAACGTCAAGAACCTCGCTTGGGTCAACTCGAAGCTCCCGAAGGATTTCCCCCCCGTGGTGAACAACCCTGAGAGCTTCAGATCTGGATTGGCTCTGTGAGTATCTGTCTCGTTTCGAACCATGACATCGCCTGTCTTCGTTCTTTCTCCGACTGACTCGTCGCTCGTTCTCCTTCGTTTCCCTCAGGGTCCGCCTCGTCGAAAACATCTCCGGCCTCGAGTCCGATATCGCCGTCGCCGAATTCGTCGTCAAGACCAAGCAGGAGCACGAGGATCTCCTCTACCGAGCGTTCGACTACTTCATCGATGCGGGCGTGGACGTCGACGGACTTCACGTCGAGGACGTCGTGGTTGGGAATCCCGAGGGGATCGACAGGATCATTGAGAGGATGAAGGATAGGGCTGGGAAGCCTAAGATTGAGTAGAAACCTACCCAGTTGGCCTTCGACCCTTTCTATAGACCCTTCTCGCTCGATTTGTTCGTCTCGTTTCTCGTCCCGATTCTGTTCTCCATCGCACCTCCTGCCTCTCTAAATCTTAGATTTCTTCAACTCGACTCAATCTCCATCCTTTCTACCAACCCTTTCCCCAAAACATTTAACTGCTTACTTACTTTCTTGTCCTTCTCCCTCTCTCTTTTCCTTCGCTTTTGTGTCGTGCGTGCGCGTGTGTTGCTTTGCTTCCTCGGTTCTCCTTGCTCTTTGCTCTCTTCTGAATCCCAAACTTATCTTGATACATACTTACAGCTCTCTCGGGGGACTTTCTTCAGTAATCTTATGATGAAGTCGCTCTTTTCGATTTTTCGTGTGGGAGGGGGAGGGGAAGAAGAGAAGGAAGAGACGCTTCGAAGCGGACGAGTCAGTTGAGCTCGACGCGTCGATCGCGTCGTTCTTCACAGAGGGTCTCGAACTCACATAGCTTCCTTCCTCGCCTTCCAGTACTGTCTTCTGTCGACTCGCTCAGGAATCTACATGGAAGAGTCGAAAGCGTAGAAAACCTCCTCGGCGACGATGCAGTTCCAGAGGTCTCTCCCCCTGAGATGTAGCGATGAAGAGAAGATGAAACAAGTGTAGTTATACGCTGAGGTATCAATCATCTTTGCCATGCAGATTTTACGCGATTACGAGCTTGTTTGGGGCAGTTATAGCCGAGCGGGAGGTCGCGACGCGTTCGTGACTCGGTCTCGCCGGTGAGGTCCCCCAACGCTCCCAATCGATCAACCTCTCCCGTATGCTCTTAGTTTAGCACTGCCACTCCTGAGTGTGATCCCGTAGAAGAAGATACAGCAGGGGAAGTTAAAAAGAAGGAGACCGGAGCGACACCGACAACGACGAGGTTGCTTGCGCGCGGATCAAAGCAGCGAGAAACGCTCTGCCCGAAGCTCGAGAAGGTTCCCCTGTGCTACTCATAGGAGCTGGTGTAAGAAAGTTTCAGAAAAAACAACACCGACGGTCGACGAAAACAGAAAGTCGAGCGCTTCCGTCGAGCTCCACCCAACCTCACTCCCTCCCTCCCTTCTCCCTTCCTTTCTTGCCCTCAAGGCTCCCCCTCCTTTCCTCCCAGTCCCTCGAGAGCCAAGCCATCTTGTAAACCCTTCGCTCGCGCGTTCGAAACTCCCTTTTTTATTGCTATCAATCGTTGTCTTACACCTGTTTTACCCTCCTTCCCTCATCCAACCCAAACCCTTCCCTCCCCTTTCGCCCTCCCTCTCGCCAATCCAACCTCTCTCCCAAACCCCTTCAACACCCTCAATGTCCCCTCTAGCAGGCTCGAAACGATCTCGATCGAACGATCCGGACGAAGGACTTCCCTATGGAGACGCCGATCCAACACCCACGCTGAAGGAGGACAGGAAGGAGAAACCCAAGGATTGGAGAGCTGCCTTCCTCGAAGAAGACGAAGCTGAGGAGCGACGCCAGAAGGAGAGGAGGAGGGAGAGGGAGAGAGGAGAGGACAGACGTAGATCTAATGGGAGAGAGAGGAGTAGGAGCAGGGATAGGTCGAGGGATGCTGGAGCGAGAGGAGGTGGTGGGGTCGGAGGAAGGGACAGGGAGAGACGTGGCGATAGTCGAGAGATCGATCCAGCTCGAGAGTAAGTCTCTCCTCTTTTATGTCTACCTGTTCCTAGAGAGAAGGGCGATAGGGATCAAGAGAAGGGTGATGTCGAAATCTTGCTCCTCTTGCGAGAACGAAGGATGGTCGAGCTGACGTCCATCTCCTTCCTTCCTTCCCTTTCCTTCTTTCCTTTCCTCCATCGAACAGCCGCTCAACATCCCATCATCGAGCCCACTCCCCATCCGGATCATCCCATCGTCGTCGAACTCGAACTCCCTCCCCAACTCGTGGAGGTGCTCCTCGTTCGTACCCTCCCAGAGGAGGCTACTCGGCAGCTCCCAGTCGAGGAGGAGGAGGAGGAGCTGGAGGTCGAGGAGATTACAGAGGTGGAAGCGACGGCTACCGAGGTCGAGGAGGAGCAGGAGGGAACAGAGGAGGACGAGGAGACTACAACTACCATCCCAACGCTCGCCCTTACAACAACCAGTACCCAGTCAGCGATCCGTCCCAACGAAACAACTCGAATGCTCCTCCTCCTCCACCACCACCACCCCCTCCAGCTCCCGTCGTCGTCGAGCCTCCGAAGCCTGAAATCATCGAGGAGATCCCTGACGAGGAGGAGTTGGATCCCGAGGAGGCTCTCGCTGCTAGAAGAAGGAAGAGGCAGGAGATTTTGGAGCGATTCCAGCAGGAGAATCAGTCGACGACGACGAGTGCGGCTGGAACGCCTGGACCTTCGGAGAGCGGTGGTTTGAGCGTGGCTGCCAATGAACGTGAGTGTCTATGTATCTGTTTATCTCTTCGATCAATTCCAAGCTGACTCGAGCTTCTCTTCGTTCTCTGCAGCCATCTCTCGAGGCATCTCTCCCGCCGCTCCTTCTCCTTCTGCGTCGTTCTCTCTCGCGAAAGAAGACGAGTCCTCGGTTCCTCAAGACTCCTCCTCCTCCCAGGCCTTCCAGTCCGCTCCCAACGCCAACGACGAGGTCTCAGCAGCAGACTACGACCCTTCAGCAGATCGACAGGCCGAGGAGATTCGTCGACATCAGAACGAGACGGAGAGGCAGGACGCGACGGTTTCGGTCCCAGCAGTGGAGGTCGTTCAGCCTAAGGTCGAAGAGGTGGAGGAGGAAGAGGACGATGACGACGACGATATGTTCTCAGACGTCGTGAAGGTCAAGAAGGTCAAACCAATCGCTGCAAACGGAGCTCTCGCGGTTCCCGTAAGTCCTCCGTCACTTCCCTTCGAGTTCTTTCTTCTCCTCGTCCGATCTCGAGTCTGACTTCCCCTTTCTTCCTCTACCATCAGGTTGCTCGAATCGCTCCCATCGCTGCTACCTCGGCCGCTACTCTCTCCGACAACTGGGACGACTCGGACGGATACTATCGAATCACGCCTGGGGAGGTCATCGACGACGGACGCTACCAGATCTACACTACGCTCGGAAAGGGAATGTTCTCGGCTGTCGTCAAGGCTCGAGTGCTCAAGGGAAGTCCAACGGAGCCAGAGGGAATCGACGTCGCCATCAAGATCATCAGGAGTCAGGAGTCGATGTGAGTCTGCTTTCCTTTGCTCGACATCTGCTCGTTTCTTCAATGCTGACCCTCTCTCTCTCCTCTTCGATCAACTCTCTCAGGTACAAGGCTGGACTCAAGGAGATTCAGATCCTCAACAAGCTTCGAGCAGCTGATCCGGACGACAAGAAGCATCTCGTTCGACTCGAAAGGACGTTCGAGCATCGAGGTCATCTCTGCATGGTCTTCGAGAACCTCAGGTGAGCTTCTTCTTCTTCTCAACCTTCCTCTCCTTCGATGAGACGTCTCGCTGATCGTTTCTCTTCTTCGCTTCCCATTCCCAGTATGAACCTTCGAGACGTCATCAAGCGATTCGGAAAGGACGTCGGTCTCAACATCCAAGCCGTTCGAGCCTACGCCCACCAAATGTTCCTCGCTCTCTCGCTGATGCAGAAGTGCAGGATCATGCACGCTGATATCAAGCCCGACAACATCCTCGTACGTTCATCTCTCCTCTGGGCGCTTCGACGAGAGCCGAGGTCGAGAAAGTCGCCGCTGACCTTTCTTCTTCTTCCCTCCCTTTCCGTAGGTCACCGAGAACAAGTCCTTCCTCAAGATCTGCGATCTCGGATCTGCTTCGGACGAATCAGAGAACGAAATCACTCCTTACCTCGTCTCGAGGTTCTATCGAGCTCCCGAAATCAGTGAGTCGCACCTCCTTCCGTTCCCTTCTTCCCTCTCTCTCTCTCTCGTCTTTCTCGAGCTGACCTTCGCTTCTCCCCAGTCCTCGGTCTTCCCTACGACTGCTCTCTCGACATCTGGTCCATCGGCTGCACCCTCTTCGAACTCTACACCGGCAAGATCCTCTTCCCCGGACGGACGAACAACCAGATGCTCCTTCACCACATGGAGCTCAAGGGCAAGTTCAACCACCGAATCATCAAGAAGAGTCAGTTCGGGGAGATGCACTTTGACGAGACGATGAACTTCATCAGTGTTGAAGTCGACAAGATTACTGGACAGGTTCGTTGCTTCCTCTCTCTCTCGTGTCCTCGTCGGACGGTCGCGTCGTCGCAGGACGTCTCCCTTCTTCTTTCGCTCCCGTCGTCTGACCAAACCCTTCTTCCTCCCTTCCCGCTCTCGTACGAAACAGAACACCAGCAAGACCCTCTCCTCGTTCAAAGCCCGAGATCTCAAGGCTCGACTGCTTCCGTCCGCCAACGCTCAACACAAGATGAAGGTCGACGAGCTCAAGATGCTTCTCGGCTTCGTGGATCTGCTCGACAAGTGTTTGATGCTGGACTCGTCCAAGCGGATCACGCCTAGGGAGGCTCTCATGCATCCCTTCATTCGAGGAGGCTGAGCTCGGACGGGGTTTCGCTCTTGAAACGAAGGGAGAGTTGGCGTCGTCGTCGGTTCCGATCGCTTGATTGATTGATTGATTGATACTTCTCTAGAAACCTTGATATAACGTTGTTTGTAGATTGCTTGGTAGCCGATTTGTCCGCTGGAATCTTGAGCTGGTATCAATTGATACAAGGCCAGGAAGCTGAACTCTTTGAGAGGAACCTTCAAGGTGAGCTCGCTCCTCCTCCCTCCCTCCCTCTCTCTTCCTCCTCTGCCCCCTTGCTCCTTTTCCTCACCCTTGACTCTGTTTATTTCTTCTCAGGTCTCTCGCTCCATCTCTACTCTGTCAAGAAAATCTTCTATTCTCTCTCGCTGTGCTCCCAAAAAGTGATCGTGAGAATAAACTCGTTCAGGAAAGGGTCGCTTTCATCTCTGTCAGGTCCTTCCCTGACTGCCACTCTCCCTCGCCCTCGACATCTTCTTTTCTTTTCTCTCTTCTGTTCCCTGGCTTCCTCTCTCTCTCTTAACGCTCACTCACTCTCTCTACTCACACTCTCTTGTTCTTCTCCCTCTCTCGCCCTCCCGTCCTCAACCCCTCTCCTCCTCCTCGTCGTCGTCTCTCCCTCTCTCTCTCCTCCCCGCCCTGCTTGGCCACGAGTGAGTCTCAGCTGCTCTTTCTCTCAGTCCATCCGTCCCTCAGTCTGGAAACTGACCCCACCTCTCTCTCGCTCGTTCATGTTCTTCTTCAACCGCTTCTCGCCACCTCCTCCCTCCTCGCCTTCACCTCCTCCTCCTCTCTTCTTCCTCCTCCTCTCTTCTTCCCTCTCCTCTTCTTCTGGTCCTTGTTCTCCAGTGCCTTCCGTTCAGATTGACTGTAGCGAACGACTCAACGTCGTCCCGCTCTCGTTCACTCCAAACCGATCCAACCCAACCACCTCCACCGACGCCTTCACCACTCCCTCCTCCTCCTCCTCCCATCCATCCTCCTCCTCCTCTCTACCTCCTCCTCCTCCTCCTCCCTACCACCCTCACGACCATCAAGCAGCTCTCCTCCTCTCGCCTCAAACCCCAGAACAACGCCTTCACGACCGACTCCACCACCAACCTCCTCCTCCTACTCCTGTCCTCGAAACCTATCGACTCGTCGCTCCAGATTACACTCCTTCAGGAGCAGCATCCAAGTCGACGAGGATCTCGACACCAAAGATACAGAAGAGCTTCCAGTGCGTCGGGTACGGACTTTGTGCGATGACTTTCATGAGGTCCGAACATCTCGCTAGGCATGTTAGGTGAGTAACAAAGCTTTCTTTTTTCGTCAGTTCTCAGGGATGGTCGAGGGGAGGAAACGAAGGGAGGGAGGGAGGGAGGGAGGGAAGGAGATGGGATCGAAACGGACGAGAGAAAAAGGGGACGCGCATACACTCGTGCGAGCTTCATCGCTGACTCCTCTCCTCTCTCCCCTTTCTTTCCCTTTTCTTTTTTCTTTCTCTCTCTCTCGCTCCTACAGGAAGCACACGGGCGAGAAACCTTTCGTCTGCCACTGCACCCGATCCTTCTCTCGCATCGACAACCTCCGTCAGCACTGCGCCGCCATCCACCCGGACTCGCTCGCTCGCAACGAACAAACGATCAAGGCTCTCCTCCCCGTTCACGCTACCCTCGCTCAGCAAGCAGGACGAGATCATCGACTCTCCAAGAAGGGGAAGATCGTTTGGCACTCGTCTCCTCCCGACGCTCCTCCTCTTCCTCCTCGACGACGACGAGCGTCCAACAAGCTCGCTCCCATCGGAGAGCGACAGGAGATGGACGTCGACGCTCACCTTCTCTCGCCGCCTGAGAACGGTCGTTACTCGTTCACGGGAGGGAGGTTCGAGATCCCTCAGCTCGAGCCGAGAGAAGGAGGAGGAGGTCAGGGTCGGAACGCTGGGTTGAGGATGAGTTGGAACGGGGAGGACGACCACCCTCCTCCCGAGGGGTTGGGTTTGGTCAAGAGGGAGCCCGTCGAGCCGTCGTTGGCTTCTTTGGCTGGGATCAGGGAGGAGGAGGAGGAACGACACCAGCGATCGGATCTCGAGAGCGAGCAGGAGGAGGAAGAATCGCCTCAGAAGCTCTATCGTCGAGGATCGGACAGCAACGTCGTCTTTGGAAACTCGGCGATGGTTCCTCACGCTCACCACCTTTCCTCCTCGTCCACCACCTCCTCGTCCGCTTCCTCTTCGCACAACCACCTCCACTACCAGCACATCCCTCCTCCTCTCACCTTCTTCCCTTCGAACTCCAACTTCTCCCCTCGAAACCTTCATTCCACCTCGGAGGCTGCTTCCCAGTTCGGAGCTTCGGCTTCCTCGTCCTTGACTTCGACGTCGTCGTCGTCGTCGCACTTCCCATCCTCCTCTACTGGAACCACGAAGAGCGGTCACTTCCCTTCCTCCGCCGCCAGCACCCACGCGTCTTCCTCGTCGTCGGCGGCGGCTCTCGCTCCAACCTTCGGACTCAGCCCTCTCCTCGACGTCGACTCTCGATCTTCCTCCCGAGGAGCGAGTATCGACCTCTCGCACCCTCTTCCCCGGGGAGCAGCAGTCTCGACCTCGTCCTACCAACTGCACCAGCACCCTTCGTTCGGTCCCTCGTCCACCCTCCCTTCCCACCTCAGCCAGAGCGTCGGTTCGGGGAAGACCGAGCATCAGTCGACCTATCCAGCTCACTCGTTGGGAGGAGGAGAGGGACTCGTTCGACACCACGTCGACGACGACCACGACGCGTCGAGGAACAGGAACAGGAACGATCAGCACCGACAGGAGTACGGTCGAGAGATCGCCATCTCTGGGTCCCATCACCACCACGTTCGACAGGAGCAGATCCACAAAAACGGAGGAGTCGTTCGTCCTGGGGAGGGACCTCTCGGAGCGTCGTTGAACGGGAACGGGAACGAGGACGAGGACGGCGCCGCGTCTCGACCTCCTTCTCCTCCCTCGTTGCTTTGGGGACTCCCTCAGCTCCACCCGAAGAAGCGAAGACTCGCTAGTCTCAACCAGCAGGGAAGAGGAAGAGCTCAGGTCGATTCATCGCCCGAGTCGAGGTCGTCGGGAGGGTCGGTTTACTCGGGAGGAAGACAGGACGCGCCGAAGTCGATTCAGAGGAGGCAGTCGCTTCCTTACACCTATTCCTCCTCGGAGCATCAGCAACACGCGTCGTCGTCGTCGTCCTACACCTTCGGAGGAGGAGGAGGAGGCCAGCACCATCGATCGTCCCCTCCTCACGGTTACCACGCCCACACCCACGCTCAGCACCCAAGACTCCCTTCCTACCGCTCGAACACGTTCGTTCCTCGATTCGAAAGTCACCACCAGCAACAGCAACAGCAACAGCAGCAGCATCCTCACCACAATCCTCCTCCTTCTCCCGCTCACCATCACCCTCGAGGCTTCCCCTCCACTCCCGCCCGCTACGTCCCCCTCCCTACCACACGCAACGCCACCATCCCGGACTCCTCCTCCTCGTCCCCCTTCTCATACCACGCTCCTTCGTCCCACGAGATCTATCAACGCTACGAAGGACGAGGAGGAGCAAACAAGTTTGCGAGACCGCTCCCGCTCGTTTCGCCTCCGCTTCACGTCGGACTCCTCTCGCCTCTCACCTGCGCGCCGGAGCTTCCACCTTCTCACCACGACGAGCTCCCTCAGGAACCATCCGAAGAGTCGTCGTCCCTGCTCTTCGGAGAACGAGGAACTCCCAGTCACCTTCGTTCGGACTCCCTTCATCGCTCCCCTTCGCCAGCCAACCTCGAAGTCCACCTCTCCCTCGCGTCGCCGTTCGAACAGGACAAGAGAGTGAGGATCTACTCGGGTCCCAACGTCACCACTCAGGTCAGCAACCTCGCTTCCCTCCCTCTCACGTCCGAAGGATCAGGTCAGAGCAGCACCACGAGCTCCCTCAGCTTCACGGGGACGAGGAGGAGGTCGCTGGCGCTGTCGGTTTCGCATCTGATAGGACCGAGTGGAGAGCAGAGGAGTGGGAGTAGGCAGTCGACGAGTGTGGGGGTGATGGGGTTGGTTGGGGAGGATGAAAGGGCCGGGACGGGAGGAGGAGGGTTGGTTTATGCGTAGGCGCAGGGGAGAGCGGGTTCGCAGTAGTAGGGTTGTAGGGTTCGTTTGTTTTTTGCTTCTGGCTTTTGTTTCGCTTCGTTTGTTTCGTTTCGTTGTGGTCTTCCGTTCTCAGGTTCTCGTTTCTCAGGTTTCTCGTTTCGGACTTCGTTTGCCTCCCTCTATCCCCATCACCATCCCATCCCATCGTCTTAGGCTCCATCCTCATCTACCCCCTACTCTACCACCCACCATCACTCGCCGCTCTCTCGTTTTCCTTTCCTTTCCTTTCGTTTTGCACTCGTTAGTTCTTTCGTTTCTCCGTCGCGTCTCTTCCAGCATTTTGTTTCTTTTCTTCCTTCCTTCTCCCTCTCGGCCCTAGTCTACCACAGCCATCCAGCCAGCTATCCGACCTCTTGCTTTAATCTCCTCTCTCCTTCGTTTCGTTCGTCGCTTTTTCGCTTGGCACCTTGTCCTTCCTTTCCCTCGTTTTTTTCACTCGGTTCGGTTTCGGTTCGTTTTCAACACCCAGGTTGTCTTCTTTGTACTAGTCGTCAGTCTTGCAACTTCTGTTTTTCTTTTCGTACACATTCCTTTTGGGCGTCGCTTCGCTTTTTTTTTAAATCATGGAACTGCCTGGGTTAACGGAAGGGAGAGGACAAGAGGGAGAGAGAGCGGGAGCGGGAAGGAGACTACGCGTCTTGCGAGAAGAAGAGAAGAAGGGAAGGTATATAGAGAGGGTCATTAAATGCATGTGGTAGGGATTAGTTAGGATGATTAGGTAGGTAGGCAGGCATTAGAGTAGATAGGTGGAGGAGATGTGAGAAAGAGATGAGATGGGAACGGGAGCAGGAGGCGACGAGGTCGACCCGACGGCTTCCCTCGCTCCTTTGTAGATTAGATTAGGACGATGTGCTGCTGAGAAAGAGAGATCTAAGAGGAGTGAAAGAAACTACTGCGCGACATCGACGAGTTGGAAGGCGATGGTCGCAAAGACCTCCCTGATGAAAACGAAGAGCGGGAAGACGTGTCAGAACGAGGGGATGAACACGAGAAAGAAGAGACAGAGGGGAGAAGACGCACTCTTCCATCTTTCCTTCGAACTCCTCCAGCCTGGTCGATCGAAGGGAGTATCGAATGGGCATGTCGTGGAACTGGGAAAGGTGCGAGAACGAGAGCGGGAGGACGAGAGGTCAGAGACGAAACGTGGTCGAGAAGGTGCAAGGGAAAACTCACGTAGGGAACCAAGCTCATGTTGACGGGTCCGATGGAGAGATCGAAGGTGTTGAGGTTGGCGAAGGTGGTGAAGAAGGCTGAGCGAAAAGGAAAACGAAAGGAGTCAGTCGCGTCGAAAGGAGGTTGAGAGAGAGAGAGAGAGAGGTGAGACGAAAGATCGGACGAACATGTGGCATAGACGCTGTAGATGGAGGACGAACTATCGAGTCAGATGGTGTAGTATGCAAGAGCAGGAGGAGAATCAGCGTCGGCACTCACACGTCGGGATGGAACTTAAAGTCCTTCCTGTTCTTTACGTTGACGAAGTGCTTCCTTCGCTGAGGAGTAGGGACCGACTTCTCGATGAAGACGAAGGAATTGTCCTACACACCGATCGAAAAGGTAAGGAAGTCAGAACTCGGACTCGAACGAGGGAAAGAAGATCGAACGCACCTCGACGGGATCTAGTCCAGGATCGGCAAATCTCCAAGCTCCCAACTGCTCGTCCAACTTCGTGCTGACTCCCACCTTCGTCGAAGGCTCCGGAGCTCTGAGATGATCAGCCGTCGTTACATCCTCAGGCCTGATAGGGATCACAGGAGCGGGACCTCCTCCGAGAGCGTTGAGCATCGAGCCGAAACCGAACGACGATCCTGAAGCCTTCTTCTCGGGGGTGGCCCTCTTCTCCGGCTTCGGAGTACTGGGTCGAGATGAAGCTGGAGACCCGCTGGCGAAGGAGGGACCGGTAGAGGAGGTGGGAGTGGAGGTTCCGAGGGATTGGCTGAGGGAGTCGGGAGAGTTGGTTCGAGGAATGACTCCTAGAGAGGCAGAGTGGACCAGTCCTGGACGGGTAGGGGAAGAAGGAGCTTCGACGAGGATGTGCGGAGCTTCATTGGTGAGGAAGGATTGGAGTTGGGGATCGGTCTGAGGGTAGCCCAAAAGGGAAAGGTCAGTTCGAGACGCGTCGAAAGCAGAGAAGGCGACGAGCTCGAAGGGAAACGGACCTTGAAGCCGAGGAACCTGAGCGAAAGAGAGGAGCATGAATCAGTCAGAGACACGTTCGGATGAAGAGCCAAAAGAACGAGGGGAAGCGAAGGTCTCACCTCCAGTAGCGAATGAGATGTCTCGAGCTGTGATGTTTCCCTCCGAGCTTCTCCACGGGAACGACGTCCTCTGACCCTGCCTCAACTTCAGGTTCCTTCTGCTTTCGCGCTCCAGCGTCTTCCAATTCGGTACGTCGCACTGGCGAAAAGGGTGTGAGCACGAGGATCATCAGCCTGCAGAGGAAAGACGAAGGGAAGACTCGAGATGCGCACGGATGACAACCGCGTCCTTCGCTCGAGATGGAGCTGGCCAGGCAGCGAGAGTATTCATGCAGGCACTGGTGAGGTAAGAAAGGATATATTCCAAGAGGTCAGCGAAGGATCATCGGAGGGAGGGACGAAAGGACGAAACTGACGCGTAAGGAGACCTGAGAAACGAGAGCGGGAGGAGGACGTCAGCTTGAGTTTTGAGGCAGAGATCGAGGGAAGAAATGGTACGAACATGATGTAGGGTCTTCCAGAAGGGGGAGTTTCTTCGTAGAAGGTAGCAGGATCGACCCTTGAGACGAGAAGAAGAGAGATGAGTGAGCGAATAACGGCGGACGAGCGGCTGGGGGAAGGAAGCTCACCAGGTCGCAACCTTCATCCCTGCGAGACATAAGAAGCAAGAGTGATCAGAGGTGAGCGGAAGGGCTTTAAAGGAGTGACTAGAGACTTACCAGCGTTGAAAGCAGTCCTCGGGAAGTCGACGAGATGGTCAAAGTCACTGAGATTGATCAATCCCCAAAGGGTTCGGAGGTCAGCTCCCTCTCTTCTTCTATTCCCTCCTGCTGTCTCTAAAGCATAGACTCACCTTCCAAATTGAATCTACAGCCCAGCGTACCCATCGAAGAAGGGAAATATCAGCTCAAAGCTTTCGGAGAGGAAGAGCGAGCGAATGAGAGAGAGCTGACCTCGTCCGCATCGTAGGGAGCTGCTCCCTCCCTCTCTTTGAAGCGTCCCTCGATCTGAATAGCGAATCTTCTCGATCGTCCAGCGAAGTATTCGGTACCCTGGTTGGGAGGAGCGCCATCTGAGGTGATTCTGCGAAGGACGATCGAGAGAAAGTGAGCTTTGGGTTGCTGGAGCTCACTTTCACTCTTTCCTCCTCCCTCCCTCCCTCCCTCCCTCCACGTCCCCAACTGTTCGCACGGGAAATCGCTGCTCACCCATCGAAATCCCTGATCCTAACGAGAACCCTTCCAACGAACTTGTCGCTGCAGAAGAAGCGAGCGTGAAAAAAAGGGGGAGCGAGCGTCAGCTTCCTCGATGATCTGGAGGAGGGTTGTTTAGCCTAACGTATCGATCTCGGTCGGACGAGCAGGATCGTTGACGTTCGCTATCTCTACGTCCACTCGATTCCCTCCAATGGTGACTCGTAGTCGCTTGCTCTTGACCATAGGTGCTGGCGTGGGTGTTGGTTCTTGTTCGGTGGTGGTGGATGGGGAGGAGGAAGAGTTCAGAGGGGTGGGAAGGGAGGAGGAAGTTGAGCTCGTCGCAGCGTCGGGCTCTCCCTCGACGGCAAAGATATAGGACGAGATGGCGGAAAACATCTTTGTTGTTGTTTTTCTGAAGGTTGTTTGTTGGTGTTGGTTAGGGAGAGTCGGAGTCGACGCGTCGAAAAAAACAAAGACAGCAGGATTTTTGCAGAGGAGAGAGAGAGTTTGGTTCGAGACGACTTCGGTTCTGTTCCAGTCTCTTCCTCTTCTCCTCCTTCCTCTGGAGACTGGCGCCGCTCGCTTGCAAAAATAGAGACGGTGATAGATCTAATACAACGATTGCGAGAAGCAGATGCACGTCCGAGAGTGATAAATCTACGCGTAGGTAGCAGAGAGACGGCCGACGATGTCTGCAAGAGGAAGAGACGCGAAGAGATCGTCAGTCCTTCTTTGCTCTGTTTTCCTCTTCAAGATGCAAGCGAGATGAGGAAGACTCACACTCTTCGGTAGTCACAGGTGGGTATTTAGGCTCTCCTCCCTCGGGGATACAGGTCGGGAGGCAGCTGATGACGGTTCCAGCGTTCTGCGACGAGGCGATGAGACGAAGCGAGCGACGAGAGATCAGTTTCTTGAAGCGAGACGGCTGCCAACGACGAGGGAGACGAGCTGTGACTCACAGGATTCGAGAAGAAGGCAATGCTTTGACGAGAAGGAGTAGCCATCTCGGTCTCTCCAGATCCATCAGCCTTCTCCATCTCTCGAAGAGGAGGTGCGACGACTCTGTGAAGAGTCGAGCGGAGGACGTTGTTGCTCCAGCGAGCTGTAGTGAATGAAGAGAGATGGTCAGGCCTGGAAGCTAGGTACGAAGGGAGAGAGTGAACTTACAGAGAAGGTCTCCTACGTTGACAACAATCGTTCCGGGGATCGGCGTGGCTCCATGATAGATCTTCGTGTCGGGATCCTGAACCTGCAATCCTCCGACGGAGTCTTGATGCAGGAGGGTAACAGTACCATAATCTGAAAATCCAAGCATAGGAAAGTCAGTAGAGAGATCTCGGGAACGAGAGGTTCAGACGCGTCTGATTCACGACTCACCAGAGTGGGCACCAGCTCGCGTTCCTCCTCCTTCGATAAGCTTCGCGGGTATCGAAGGGTAAGCGAGAAGTCGGAGGTTGTGGAACTTCTCATCACACTGTGTCGAAAAGAGCGAGAAACGAAGGTGGTCAGCGAGAGAGCGACGTCGAAGAAAGGGAAGACGGCGGCGGACTGACCTTGTCGTCGAAATAGCTCTCCTCGAGCTTCAATCCGAGAGCGATGGATCGCATGACCTCCAGCTGAAGCTTGTGGTTAAGGTCGAAGAACTTCAGGATCTGAGGCTTGTAGGTGTCAAGCTGAGGTTCCCACGAAGCAAAAGAGAAAGAAGACGCGCGTGAGCCCTTTTTATTCTTCAGCCCGTAAGGGCAGACTCACAACTCCAGCAGGAGGCCACTCGTTCTTCCACTTGGGAGCAACTCCTCCAGGATCCATCTCCCTCCCCACCTCCATAGACTCCTTGTAATCTGGGGCCTGAGCTCGCATCTTGAGGATCTCCTCTGGAACGAACGGAGGAATCGAACCGAGCTCAGTCAGTTTCGAGCTCACGCGTTGAGATGGTATGAGTGTAGGGTAAGATCTGCACTCACCAGGATCAGCTGACTGAGTGACACGTTCACGACCATGAGCGACCCATCCTCGGTTGGCTCGAGGATCTATCAGCCAACGAGCGAAAAGGGAGAAGGAAAGAGACGTCGAGGTCAGCTTCGACTTTCCTTCACGACTCTCCGAGCCCTTGAAGAGACCAACAGACTCACCCTTCCAGGCCAGAGGATCCTTAACCTCAAGAGGAAGCTCAAAGAACTTTGCAGACTGTGTGAGAAGAACCAGGGCGGGTGTGAGCTTATCTACAAAGGGGAAGGAGGAGGGGAGGAAGGGATTCCGAGCTCACCTCCTTGAAAGTCGCCTGGATCTCCTCCTCAGGAATCCCGTGGTTGCTGAGGTACTGCACAAGACGTCATCAGAGGTGCAATCAGCTCTCTGTCCTACGGCTTTCCCAACAAGGTATCGTCTCGCTCGCCTTGTCGTCGTATCGTTCCTTCCCTTCTCCGCCCTCCCTCCCTCTCAATCATACCCACGCGGTCTCCTCGAACTCACCATGAACCCCCTCTCCACCAGAGCATCAACCACCTGCTTAGCAGCATCCTCCTTTTCCGCCTGAGTCTTGCTGTTCAAGAATCGTCCGAAATCTACAACGGGGATGGTGAACTCGCCCAACGAGGTCGAGGTGATGGAGAAGGACCGTTTCGACGAGTTGAGGAAGAGGACGCCGCCGACCTTCGAGGAGGAGGAGGACCGTTTGGAAGAAAGAGAGAGAAGAGAGCGGGAGAGAAGACGGTTCGACATTGCGTTGATATCAAAGAGAGATGGAGGGGAGGGAAGGAGTTGGTTGGAGGTCAACTTGGACTTGAAGAGCACGGACGAAACTGACCCGAAGGAGTCGCCTTTGGTCCTTCGTCCACCTCCGCCGTTTTTTTCTCTTTGTTGTCTGATTTCGAGAACGATCGGGAAGGTTCTGGACCTCTGTTCCAAGGGGACACGAAAACCGGCGTCGGAGGAGGTGTTTTCTTCTCGCTCGTCGCTCCGACGCAAAGCTCAGGTCGGCGGCGTCGCGTCTCACCTCCCACTCATAGGTCTCTCAGCAAAACAGACTGTTCAGATAAATCCATAACGCCCAAAACACGATATCTATATTTCCTTAAGGAGAACCGGATCTACACATCCAACCCGAACAAACGAACGGCGTTTCCTCCCTTGACTCCAGCCTTGTCCTTCTCGTCCCAGCCCTCAGCACCCTCGATGGCCTCGAGGTTTTGGACGACGGACTCCCAAGGAAGATCCTTGACCTCTTCGGAGAGAGGGGGGAAGCTGTAGGAAGAAAAGAACGGGAGGAAAGAGGAGGAGACGCGTCAGTTCGGAGCTCGTCGCGACGGAAAAGAAGAGACCGAGGACTAACAAAGGATGATCGGTTCCCTGCGAAAGAAAGCATCACGAAGAAGATATGAAGGATTTCAGCATACATAGGACGAGGTTGGGGGGAAGAAGGGGACGAGGACGGCGACTCACAAACATCATCCTCTCGATTCCCTCCTTCGTAGCTCCAGTCTTCCTCTGAGCAACGACTCCTCGTCCAGACTTTCCCTCGTATTCGGCACTTCGACCAGCGACCTTTCCAACAAACTCGAGCTCTTCGGATCCGTAGGCGACGGCCTTGAGAGAAAAGGAAGCGGATGAGGTCAGCACGAGATCAAGAACGACGAGAAAACGAAAGGACGAGACTCACGTCGAACCAAAGCTTGGAAAGGTCTGTAAAGACGGTGAAAGAGCGATAGGTAAGTCGACATCTCTCTACTTCGTTTAAGTGCCAAAGACGAGAAGCTGTACTCACAGTAGCGAGGGTCGTGCTTCAGCCTGTTTTGTACGATCGGATCGTGCTCAACACACGACGCCAACCTCGAGCTGAGCTGACCGAGAGCTCCTCCCGAGTGAGCGAGAAGAATCTTGAGATCGGGGTGGCGGTCGAAGGCTCCAGAGAGGATGAGACGAGTGATGGCGAGGGTGGTTTCGAAGGGGAATCCAGTGGCGAGTTGCAGGACGTGTCCGTTCTCGACGTTGCTTCCATAGTTCATCTCTTCGTTTCCAATTCCGTCTGGAGGAGATGAAAGGAGAGGAGGGAGGGGAGAGAGATGGAGGGAGAAAGGAAGTCAGCGAGACGTGCGTGAACGAGAAGGAAAGAACGACGCGAAGGACGAGAGAGGAAGAAGAGACGAACAGTGGGGATGCCTGGAAAAAAGGAACACGAGGATCAGTTCCAGGATCTCTACCTCTCACCAAAGCTCTTCAAGAAAGGAAAAAACGCGTCCCGCCTAACTCACAAAAACGTAACCAAGCCCTCCCGAGCCAACGCCCCCCAAACCTCCTCCATCTCAGGATCGTCCAACCCACTTCCCATCCCTCGACTCCCCATGATCACACCCTTCATCTTATCCATCGCACCGAGCTCCTTGATCGTCTCGAGAACGCTCTTGACAGCCACTCCAGGGACCAAGGGGAGGAGACCAAGACCGAAGAGTCGGTTGTCGGTGAGAGGTTTGAAGGAGGTGGGTCGGAGAGCGTTGGTATCCGTAGGGAGAGGAGTGTTGATAGGATGAGCGCAGTAGTCTTGAAGATCGGAGTTGAGCTCGGAGGCTGCTTTGAGGGCTTCGGAGGGGGTGAGGAAGTCTGGAGGAAGCGAGGACGGAGGAGAGAGGCGTGTGAGCTTCGAGAGTTGGAGAAGGGAAAGCCTGAGGGCGGTTGAGTTGCCGGCAAGGCGTGAAGAAGGTGTAGAAGAGAGCTTACCGAGCCAAGGGTTGGCAGTAGAGACGAGAGAAACGTCTAGATAACATCAGAAGCAAGAACGAGGAAGAAACAAGAGAGAGAGGAAAAGGTCAGCTCGAGCTCATCTTGATCTCCTTCCCTCCTCCCTCTTTCGACTCACCGATCCCATGGGTGTTCATGAACCCGAGCTTCTCGCTCCTATCCCAATACTGAGGTCCAACCGGTCGTCCTCCAACAGCCGCACTCTCGTTGTCGAGAATCAAGAGTCGGTCGTCCGGTTTGCCATCTGGACCAGTGCGAGTAAGAATCCGAGGAGCGCTGGTTCGGTTTCGGAGGATTTTGGCGTATCCAGGGAGGTAGACATGGGAGTGAACGTCTACGAGAAGAGGTCGGAGGGACATGGTGGAGTGGAGAGGGTGACGGTTGGAGGGGGAGGGAGGGGAGATTGAAGCGGGGCTGAGCGAGAGGAAGGGAGGGTAGAAAGAGGAAGGGAGTTTGAGCTTGACGGAGCTCTTGTATCTTCCAGGGAGAGGAGAGGTGAGAAGGAGGAGAAGAGAGAAAGGAAGGTGGATGAGGGTTGAAGAGGAGAAAGGTGAAAGTGTAGATCAAACGAGGGAAGGAGGAGGACGAGAGCTCGCTTTTCGGAAAGCTCAACTCACCCGATTTCCGAAGAACCAAACGTGAAAAAAAGAGTCATCAAGGTCGTGAGATAGCAAAGAGAACTGTAGAGGGTCGTAAAGAATGCAAAGATGAAGGTACCCGAACGAGAAATGAAGGGCAAAAAGAACGGAAAAAAAAAAAACACGGATCGAGAACGCGTCCTCATGAGCTCCCAAACCCAGCTCCAAACGCAGACTCCTGCCCAAACCGCCTGAACTCCACCAACCGACACTGCACCCCTGGCTTCGCATCCTCGTCGTCTCCGTCTCCTCCGAGTTCTGAACTTTCCCGACGCGAATGAGACGACGAGGAGGAAGGAGGGAGAGGCGTCGAGGACGAAGAAGGAAGAGCGAGCCGGTACCATCCTCCAGAGTACGTGAGAGCGACGAGTTGATGCTCTACGGCCGACGCGGATGTGGAGGAAGGTGTTGTGGTCGATGCGCCTCGAGAGGGAGAGGAAGAGCTCGGCGTAGGAGTAAGAGTTCGGACTCCCTTGGATCCGAATTCGTGAGAGACGACTCGTTTCCGACGGTCCTCTTCGACGACCTTGCCTACCGAGGACCTCCTCGGGGAAGACGAGGACGAAGACGAGGACCGAGGAAGATGAGGAGGAGAGACGTTCTCCTTCCCGCTAGCGACTTCGATCCATCCGACGACGCACTTCTCCTCTCCTCCGTCGGACGACGCGTCGTGACTTCCGAGGGAGAGAGTTTCGGCGTGAGGGTTTCGAGAGGGAAGGCGATATTGAGCGTGCGACCATTCGGAAGAGAAGTATCGAGGGAGGGAGACGGGGAGGTAGGGTGAGATGAGGGAGAGAGCTGAAGGACGATTTCTACGAGAAAGCCAAACCGAAGAGAGGTCGTCAGTTCCAGCTTCTTCGTTTCGTCAAAACGAACCGAGAGACTCACTTGTCTACACCTTCTCCTTCCGACCCGGCTCCTTCTAAACTGAACACATGCACCGTCCCCTTGTCACTCCAAACACCCAATCTCCTGCCATCTCTCCGCCAGCCAACTCCCCAGATGATTGCCTTGTCTGACCCTCTTCTCAGCTCTCGCACGAGAGCTCCAGTCCGACCGTCCCAGATCCGAATGAGGGTTCCTCGCTCCGAAGAGGTAGATAGTACGATCCCAGATGGTGGGCAAGATAGGGAGGAAAGAGCGGTGGTGTGGGTGATGATGATAGTCGATTTGGGAGGAGGTGGTGGAGGGGAGGTGGGCTGAGGAGGCGATTGAAGAGGAGCCGAGGAGGAAGGAAGAGCTGAGGGACATGGGTGAAGGTGGAGAAGATGAACGTGGCCAGCTTGCCGACCTGGGATAGCGAGGAGGGTCGATCCTGGGGAAGTCGAGAGCGAGACGAGACCTAGGAATGAGGGAGAGGGAAGGCGCGACGGACGAAGAATGACGAGCTCGAGGTCAGCTCCCTCCTCTAAACCGGAAACGGAAGCAGCAAATCGAGCGATGAGACTGACCTCTAGAATTCTCACATGTCTCCCATTCTCCAACCCAAGTCATCCCGCCTCCGGATCCCGAACGTCTGATATCTTGCTCTCGAGCTCGTCCCTTCCCCTTCGGATCGAGCGGTTTCCCCGAAGCGAGAGCTTGCTCCCAGCCGTCTATGGAGAACAAGACGACTCTCCGACGAAAAGCGAGGGCGAGAGAGCCTCTCCGAGATGAGAGGCCCAGAATCTTCTCCCTACAGACCGACAAAGAGCCAACGAGAGAGAAGAGAGGTCAGCTCCGTCAGGAAGGCAACAAGGCCGAGCTCGCCCTCTCCTCCTCCCTCCTCCTCGCCCGCTTCCCAACGGTCTCTATACAACTCGAACGCCAAAGAGACGATCTGCATATATACAAGAAGATGATGATACTTACCTAAACTCGAGTTCCAGTACTGCTTTTCCCTTTCTATCGTCCCAAACGACCAGCTTGTTTGGAGGATACAGGGGGTTCGACCCTCCTCCGAGAAGGAAGACGAGCGACGTCCGATGGAGAAGCGAGGCATGCGATATAGATCCAGGAAGAGCTAGATCAATCAAAAACGCCAAAGAAGAGGAGATCGAGTCAGTTATTGATCTGTAGCGAGCTGAAGGAAACGAAGGAAGGAGGCGTGGAGGTGACCTCGCCCGGTTCGCCTTCCCTCTCGCCTCTTCTCTCTCTCCTGCCACCTCCCAGAGCCCCCTTTCAACCTGAGAGAGCTGAAACTCACCTCGTCTGGCCACGTTGGCTAACGGATATAGCTTCCAAACCTCGAAACCCTGATCTGTAGCGACCGCGAAGTGATCTCCGTCGTGATTGATGAGGATCGAGTTGAACGAAGGGACAGGGACAGACGAGACTGAATGACGAGCGAGATGCATATGCTCAGGCGAGTAAGGGGGGTATCCAGATAGTGTAGGAGAACGAGAAGAGGGTTTACGAGAAAAGAAAAGTGTTGAGCTGGGTGGTGGGTGAGGGAGGGAGGAGGAAGCTCGATTCAAGTTGAGCTTCAACGAGTTGTCTCCACCCTCCACTCCCTCTCTTTCCTCAATTTCTCTTCTTTTCGTCGTCAGAACCTCGTCTGCACCTCTCGCTACTCTCTTACGACCATGCAACCTCCTCCAACTCTTCTCGCTCTCCCAGAGGACGTCCTCCTCGAGATCTTGGGTCACTTCCTCCTCGACACTCCCCCAGCTCCGCTTCGAGCTTCCCTCCTTTGCACCTGCTCCACTCTCAACGAGCTAGCACTCCCTCTCCTTTACAGGGTCGTTGATCTCACAGGGTTCAAGGACGAGCTCACGGTGGTGAAGCACTGGAAGCTTCTCTTCGGGGAGGAAGGGCTGTTCGCGAAGGGAGGGAGGAGGGAGAAGCTCGGAGAGTTCGTGAGAGAGTTGAAGCTGGGAGGAGCGAGGAATACAGTCGACGGAATCTTCAACGGTCAGTTTGCTGAATGGATATGGGGCGAAGAAACTCAGAAGCTCGTCTCCCTCTTCTCTATCGTTCTCAGACAACGACAGCGCGCGTCCCCTGTCCGTCCCACCCCTCCGCCTCCCGAACTGCTCCTCCCTTCATGTCGACGCACAAACGGTCACCGCCTACCTCTATCCTCATCTCCCAAACCTCATCTCCCAACTCCCAATCGTCGACCTCTCCCTCCGTTACAGATGGATGGACTGCGAAGACAGTTCGATGCCCGACTTCTCCCCCTTCCCGCCTGGTCTCCTCGGTCTCTTCGAGCAGCCAGCAGCATGGAGGGATCTTCGGAGGATCACCGTCGACCCAGCTGTCTTTTTTCTGATGCTGGAGACTAATTGGGACTGGGAGCACGGCGGAGACCTCCCTTTCGAGAGCTGGTCCTTCGACGTCTTCGTCCTTCAGCTCTTTGCTTCGCCCTCGTCAGACGATGCCGTCTTGCTGAAGCCTCTGACGCTCTTGTTGACGACGAGACCACGGGAGGACGATCGATGGATAGGGGATGTGAAGCGTATTGAGATTGAACTATCGGGAGGATCTGGCGGCAGGTTGGAAGTGGTTTGGAGGCAGGAAATCGAGAGGAAAATGAAGGTTGGGCTGAACTCGTTTAAGAAGAAGATTGCTTCGTTGATTGTGTTTGTAGGAGAGGATGGGAAGGAGAGGAAGTTAATGGAGATGGTAGAGTGCTAGTTTTAGTCGGAATACTAAGCTCATCAACTCAAATCCGTTGAGAGGGAGAAAGATCATCAAGCGTCGACGCGACGCGTCGTTGAGCAGCCCTGTCAAGCCTCTTTCCCGCTCGCCACCAAAGAAAACAACAGCACGTCGCATCCCATAAGCTCTCAAACTACTTCCATCCTGACCAACCGCTTCAACCAACTCTCCAGCTTCGCGACCTCTTCCGTTGCAGCCTTCTCATCGTCCCCGCCTCGTACCTTCACCACCATCGTCAAATCCACCAGCCCTGCAACCTCCTGAAGCTCTCGTATGTGATCCATGATACCCCCTAGGCTCCTACGAGGACGATTTCCGAAGCCGTTCAACCTTTCGACAAAGGCGAGGGGCGAGGTTGTGAAGTCGAAGACGTAGACGATTTCTCGCCTCGTCTTCGACGGGATCCTCGCCCAGATCGAGACGAGAAGGCTCTCCCTCTCTTCGTCATTCTCATCGCTGAACATACATACGGGATCCTCCCCTTGAGTGACGATCCTCTGCAGGTTCGTCCACTGACGAAGAAAGAAGGGGGAGAACATGCAGCCGACGTGGGCGAACCTGGCACCTGATTGAGAGCCAGTGCGATGGGTGAGTAGACGAGGGTTGAGGTAGGGGAACACAGCGGAGGGGAGGAAGTCTTGGAGTCTCTCGGTGGGGTGGAGCCAGTCTGGGAGTATGAGGTGCTGAAGGGGTAGGGATTGGGTGTAGGCGAGCAAACGAAAGGGATGGAAGTGGGACGAGTCGAAAGGACCACTGTCGTCGTCCTGCTCCTGCCAGAAGTCGGGGTCGAGGAAGAAAGGTTCGTCGTCTTGTTCCCAGTAAGAAATATCGAGGGTAAGGGTTCGGATTCGAGAGAGGAGGGACGTCGCTTGTTGAAGACGAGGGGAGGAAGGGAGAGCGTCCTGGAAGTTGAGAGCAGGAAGGAAGGTCAACTTTTAGGCCTTCTTCGAGCTAACTAAGCGCTCGCTCTCGAAAAGCGATCTGGGCTTACGATGAAGAAGAGGGAGGCGAGTCCATCCAGGTCGTTGATCTCGACTTCCTCGTAAAGGAGAGGTCCCGCGAGTTCCCAGCATCCAAACGAGACGAGCGAGATAGAGGCGAGGGTAGGTTGATCGCAGTAGGAGAAGATGTGGAGGAGAGTTTCCCAGGGGATGGCTTGGATTCGTTTGCCATGGGAGGAGCGAAGGATGCGAGTGGAAGGGACCTTGAAAAAGAGGGAAGGAGGGAGGGAGGAGGAGAAGGAGCAGGGTGAGCTCGACGGCTCTCGCTCAGAGGAGGTTCGTTCGAAGGCAAAAAGAGTTGGACTCACGTTGTTAAACATGCCTTGATCTTGAGAAGGTATAGAGGGTATCAGAGGAGTTTGTTGAGAGAGAAATGGGGAAAAGAAGAGGAAGCCGTTTGCGGTCAAGAAGGTGAGCTCGACGAAATCGCGAGTTTTGCTTTCGACGTCCATCTTCTCTTGCTTGCCTCCTTCTTTCCAGTCTCTCCTCTTCACAGCCTCCATAACATGGAATCCCATCAAACATTCATATCTCTACCTTCGGACGTTCTCATCGAGATCCTCAAGCACCTCCTTCTCGACACTCCTCGCTCTCCGACCCGAGCTTCCGTCCTTCGAGCTTGCTCCCTCCTCCACGGGCTGGGACTCCCCCTTCTCTACAGGATCGTGGATCTCACTGGGATGAGAAGGAGGTCGACGGTCACCTTCCATTGGAAGAGGTTGTTTGGTGCTGGAGGGCTCTTTGTGAAGGGAACGAGAAGTTGGGGAGGGGTCAGCGCTGGGTCGTTCGTTCGAGAGCTGAGGTTGGGAGGAGGAGATGCCTTTGAGTTCGGTCAGTGGAAAGGTCAGTCGGATTCTAGACTCTATACCCTTTTCAACGTCCTCGTCTGACCTCACCCTCTTTCTGCTGTCTGCTCGACGCAGACTTTGAGGTCAACCCGCTCGACCTCCCTCTCTGCTCAACCCTCTTCTTCAACCTCACCCAACTCCGAAACCATCATTGTCTTCCTCTCAAGGCTATTCTTTCACAACTCCCTATCACCGAACTCATCGTCTTCTACGCTCGGTCGAGAGTCACTTGGGGAGACTCGTTTCCTCTCGACGCACACGGCGACCCCATGAACGACCTCCTCGGACTCGATCCTCAGCCTTGGGAGAACCTCGAAAGAATCATCTTCCGCGGCTGGATCTGGTACGACCACGTCTATGGAGGTAAGAGGCTCTCCTTTTCGAACTTGTCCTTCAAGGTCCTCGTCGTTGAGGTCCCTTGTGGCTCACCGAACGCGAGGGTCGAGGAGGTGGTTGGACTGTTCCTCGATCCGGTGTCGAAGAAAGACGGGAGGTTCCTGGAGGAGATCGAGAGGATCGAGTTTAGGCTCGTAGGGGAGTTTACGAGCGATATCGAGCATAAGTTTAGGGTGGAGGTCAAGAAGAGGGTTGCCAGAGGATTGAGCTCGTTGGAAAGGAGGCTTCTTCCGCTGTTCGTTTCTGTTTCGGAGGACGGGCAGGAGAGGGCCTTCGGAGGCTTGGAGTAGTAGCTTTCGTATGCAATGATCACTCGCTCTCTTTGCTTCGGTACTCGTCGAATGGAGTTCCGAATGATGGCAAGACGCGACGCCGCTTTGGGCTTTGCTCGACTCGCATTTTCCTTCTCATTCTTCTGTAGACTTTCGAGGACATTTCCGGAGTGCTGAGAAATATCATAAGATTTACATACACGCCGACCAAAGCCCAAAGCAAACACAAAGTGGACGAGCAAAACGAAACGAAACCTCAAACTGAGCTGAACGACGACGCGATCTTGACACCCTTTCTCACACCCTCATCCTTCCCCCAGCACCCCGAATCTGCGAACTAGACCCTAGCGAGGTAAAAAAAACTTCCTCTGAGCAGCTCCATCATCGTGTCCACCGTACATCGAGACAGTGAGTCCGCTCCTCGACCTCCTCCTCCTCTGTCCCTGTTCCTCGTCAAGCCTCCCTTCCCCTCTCAGGATTACTCGTGGTAGAGCGTCGTACTTGAAAAGTTTTAGGTCGAAGAAGGGAGGCGTCGACCAGCCTCGCATGGTCGAGAGAGTGGCTGGAGGGAGGGGGGGAGGAGCAGATCAGCACATTTCGAACTCGACGATCAGCTGCTTTTCGAGGCAAAAGAGAAAGAAGAGAGCCGCAAAGAAGATGGAAATCGTGAAGGATACAGATACAGAAGGGGCAGAGCGAGGGAAGATATGCTAGTGAAGAGAGAGATAGAGATTGAGCGAAGGGAAAGAAACGAAGAAGACAGAAAGACGCGTCGAGAACGAGAAACGAAAGGAAACCAGAACCAGACTAGTCTACTTCTTCAAAGCATCGACAGCCTTCTCCCTGAGAGCCCTGATCTGACTACTCATGGTTCCAGGGTTGGCTCGGAGTGCAAGGTCGCAGGACTCTCGGCAATTCTGGTGCTGGTTGAGGTTGAAGTGTCCGAGAGCTTTTCGGAAGAGCTGAAGAGTCGAAAGGAATAAGAGTCAGCCGGGACTCGAGAGAGACGAGACGAGACCAGAAAGATAGAGCTACATACAGCCTTGACCGAGGTAGGTCGGACTCGAAGAGCCTTCTCGCAGTCCGCGACAGCGTTGCTCCATTGGGCTGAGGAGGAAACGAAGGGGAGAGGAGGTCAGCTCGAATGAGACCAGAAAGAGGGCAGAAAACGAGGATTCACCGAGCTTGGTGAAAGCAGCGGCTCGGTTGTTGAGAAGATCCAGCGTTAGATCGTCGGAAGGGTTGAGCTTGAGACCCTCTGAAAAGCAGGGAAAGAAGAAGCGGGGAAGGAAGAAGGTCAGCGTTCGGCGTCGAGCAGAGAAAGAGAGTCGAGAACGTACCAGAGTAGAGCCTTCGAGCCTCTCCGAACTTTCCAGCGTTGAACTGAGCGTTCCCCTGATCCTTGAAGCTTTTGGCTTTGACTGAGGGTTCGGGGACAGAAGCGTCAGTTCGAGTAGAGGGAAACGAGAAAGAGAGACGCGGCTCACGATCGTCGGCGTCCTCCTTTCGGATGTTTCGACCCGTAACAGGATCCGTCGTAGGCTTCTACGTGAAGGAAGGACAATACGGAAGTAAGGTCAGCTCTAGAGATCAAAACAGCGCGACGAGTATCGAAGAAAATCTCACCTGAGCAGCTCCCGTCTCGTTCACAGTCACCAAGTCGGGCAGAGATCCATCCGAGTCGTAGTCGTCCGTCGCCTTGGGAGCCTTCGAGGTAGCAGCAGGCTTCTTCGGAGCGGGCTTGGGACTAGGGACGGTCGTTCCAGATGGTCCGACGTTGATGAGAGGAGGAGGACCGTCCGAGTCGGAATCCGACTCCTGCATCGCTGCCTTCTTGGGAGGAGGAGCTGCTTTGGGAGCTGGCTTGGGTTTGGGAGCTTCCTTCTTGGGTTGAGGAGGAGGTACTGAGGGAGCGGCCTTTTTGGTCTGAGGGGCCTCGATAGGAACCAACGCTGGCATTGCGTCTGAATCCTCGTCGTCCGACGCGACCTTCTTCTTGGGAGCGGGAGCCGATTTCGCCTTGGTCGACGATGAGGGAGCTGGCTTCTTGTTGGCCGACGTGGGAGGAGGAGAGGGAGCGGTTGGTTTGGTCGAAGAAGCTCCAGCTCCGATGGGGAGGAGGTCGGGCATGGAGTCGCTCTCATCACTGTCGGAAGGAGGGACGTATCTCGGCTCCGACTTCTTCTTCGGTGCTGGAGTAGGCTTCTTTGGAGCTGCTGGTTTAGGTTGAGGAGCTGGAGCAGCTTTAGGAGCAGGAGGAGGAGGAGGGGCTGTTGGTTTCCTGGATGCTGAGGCGTTTCCGGGGATCTTGTCGACTTCGATTAGGTCGGGAAGGTCGTCGTCGTCGGACTCGATTTTGGAAGGAGGAGCGGGTTTGGGAGCTGCTTTGGGAGCGGGAGTGGGAGTAGGTTTGGGTGCTGGAGAAGCAGGAGTAGGTTTGGGAGCGGGAGGAGCGGCTTTGGGTTGAGGTTTTGGGGGTTGAGGAGGAGGAGGAGGAGGGATCGGAACCAACACACCCCAGTCCGAATCCGATTCGACGACGACGGTAACCTTGACCTTCTTCTTCCTCTTCGGAGGCTTCGGGAGCTGAGCCTTCTTCAGCTCGGGCATCGAATCGCTCGAATCCGTTCCACTCCAGAGAGGAGCCTTGGACGGGGGAGGAGCAGAGGCGGCGGGCTTCTTCGTCGCTGTGGCTGAAGGAGGAGGAGTAGGCTTTGGTTGAGGAGTAGGAGTAGGAGCGGCGGGCTTGGTCTTGTTGGAGGAAGCGTTGGCCTTGTTGGAAGTAACCTAGATGGATGGGAAACGACGAAGAGAGGGAGAAGGGGTCAGCTCGACGCGTCGAAGCGTTTCGTTCGAGCTCGAGGACGAGAACTCACTTCAGATCGGAACGAGGACCGAGATCGGAGATAAGGAATGATGAGATACGAAGGCAGAAAGAGTCAGTACACGCTCAGTACATTGAGAAACACGGAAGAAGGGAAACGAAACGAACCAGGGATCAACTCAGGCATCGTATCCGACCCAGCGTCGTCGTCCTTCTCTTCCTTCGCCTTCGCCTTCGGAGCAGGCTTCGACGACGTTGCTTCAGCGGGAGCGGGTTTGGAACCAGCCTTGTCCTTCGTAGACTGAGGAGGGTTGACGGGAACGAGAGGAGGCATCCCCGAATCCGAGTCCGAGTCGACGGGCTTCTTCCCTTTCGACGCTGCTGGTTTCGAAGCGACCGGAGGAGTAGCCTTGGTCTTGGACGCGTTGGGAGGGACGAGAGCAGGCATGGAGTCTGAATCCGAGTCGTCCTTCTTGGGAGGAGCCTTCGGCGCTGGTTTCGATGCTGGTTTCGAAGACGACGCGGCTGTAGATTTGGAGGTGGAGGGAGCAGGTTTTTTGGAGATGGGAACCAAGGGAGGTGGACCGTCGTCGCTGTCGGAGGAGTCGTTGTTGGCTGCTGCTGCTGGTTTCTTCGGTGGAGGTTTGGCTGAAGACGACGCTCCGTTGGGTTTCGAGCTCGTCTTCGATGAGCTGACGAGGGGAGGCATGCCGTCGCTGTCGTCCGACGAGTCGGCGTCCTTCTTTGCCTTCTTAGCCTTCTTCTTCTTGGCCTTCTTGGTTTGAGCGGCGGTAGGAGGAGTGGGAGCGGGAGGAGGGGACGGAGGTTTCGATTTGGCGGCCTGAGGACGAGACGAGACGAGCACGAAAAGATGGGGAGGAAAGGGACAGAGTTAGTACGAGAGTCAAATCGTGAGGTAGGAGGAGTAAACGAGAAGTAATGTAAACAACGAAGAGTTAAAGAGCTGGACTCACCAAGGCAGCAGCGGCAGCAGCAGCAGCCCTCTTCTCCTCCGCGACCTTCCTCTCCTGCTCCGCTACCAACCTCCTCTTATCCTCCTCGGCAGCTTTCCTCTGATTCTCCATCGCCACCCTCTTCACCTCCACCGCTTTCCTCTCAGCCTCCTCTCTTTTCCTCTTCTCCTCCGCCACAACCTTCCTCCTCTCCGCTTCCTCCTTCGCCTTCTTCTCCCTCTCCGCCTCAGCAGCCTTCCGAGCAGCGTCGATGACAGCCTGCTTTTCGGCCTCGATGGCAGCCTTCTTGGCCTCGATCATGTGTCCCGAGGCGGTTTGGCAGCGTCGGACGAGGTCGAGGAGACGAGGATCGTTGGTTGAGAGGGAGGAGGCAGGGATGGCGAGAGCTTTAAGGGAGAGGTCTTGAACTCGTTCGTACTCCTCGAGGTGCATGGAGGCGAGGCAGGAGCAGGCGTAGGCTCGGAGGGAGTTTTCGTCGTATTCGAGGGCTTCGTCGCAGTCGCTGGAAGAGGAAGAAGAAAGAGAAGAGGCGAGGTCAGCTCTTCGTTTCGAGACGCGTCTCACGTCGTTCGTTCCGAAGTCTCGTTGCTCGATCAAGCATCCCGACTCACTCGTGAGCTTCTTGGTAGTTCCCTACGCATGGTCGAAGCAGCAAAACAAGAAACACCGTCAGACCAAGAAGTCGACTCGATTCGAACTCGAAGCGTCGAAACGCTGTTCTTCGACAACTCACAAAGCCTCAAGTTCGTGATCGCCCTCCTCGCCAACAGGTCTGCAAACTCCTCATCCTCCAACGAATCCTCCGTCCAATCAATCGCCCTTCCGTAGTCCACGATCGCCTCAGCGAGTTTCCTGACCTTGAACTTCTCGTCTCCCGAGTTTCGAAGCTCGATGGCGGTTCCGAGCGCTTGAGCGATTTCGTGAGGAGTGGGAGGGGACGAGGTAGAGGTTGGATGGAGGGTATCGGCCCAGCGGGTGATATTGTTGAGGGACGACTCCTGAAGATGAGAGACGAGAGAAGTGAGAGAAGTGTGAGCGAGGGTGCGAGGGAAAGAGAACGGGAAAGAGTCGAGAACGAGAGTGGAGAACGAACCTCCTCGTCTTCGGATTCATCTTCTGAACTGATCTCCTCAAAGTCCAAGATGGCGAAAGGGTTGTGGGCAGCGAGTTGAGGTGCTGAGCTGCTAGCTTCGACCTGCAGATCGTCGAAACCCAAGCGAAAAGATCAGAGTCAGTTTTCCGATCTCGTCGACGCGTCAAAACAGCGTAACTCACCTGTTCCCTCCACATCAACCTCTCCCTGATAACCTTCGGATCCACCTGCTGCCCATTCGCCTCCTTCAACAACTCCACCAACCTCTCAAACCCCCTCTCCTTATCCATCCCCTCGCTCCACAACCTCCACCCCATCTGAACCGCCAACGGTCCCTCGACAATCTCCATCCTCCTCGCCTCTCCCTTCCTCGGTTCCTCCCACTCGTCCTTCCACCTCATCGACACCGGCCCGAACAACGCTCCGTCCAACTTCTTCTGGTACTTGAGTAGATGGTTTCGAATCGCAGGGGTCTGCTTGTCCTTCTCGAGAGCCGTGTACGTCGTTCCGGACGTTCCGAAGAAGGTTCGTCGATTGGTGTTGGGATTGGTTTGGTAGAACCCTTCTCCGAGGTAGACGGTCACTCGAGCTTCCCAGGGTTGGGCGTGAGGGACGGTGGGGAACGGGACGGGGTAGTCGAGGATTCGAGCAAAGACGGCTTCGGGGAGGATTTGTTTTCGCTCGATGTGGGACGTGGTGGTGGAAGGGATGGGTCGGGAGGAGTTGGAGAGGAGTTTGATGAGAGGTTGGGAGGTGGCGAGACTGTGGTAGAGGATTCGATAGCCTGTGAGAACGAAGCCTGCGTCGGTCGTGACGTCTCCGACGACGGTGATCCTACACCCCGAAACCCATTCCTCCAGCTCCTTCACGTCCGCGTCTTCCTCTCCTCCTGCTGCTCCTCCTGAAGCTGCTCCCCAAGCTCTCAGATCTCCCTCCAACCCATCTCGCCAGACCTGCTCGACCCATCGGTCTCCGACCCACTTGTCCTTGACGTGCGTCGAGTATTCCGGATCCGATGGTCCTCCTGGTCGAGAGGTGTGAGCGAGGAAGACGGCGGGCTTGAGACCACAAGCGAACTGGAGGATCTCGAATCGATGGGATTGGGTTTTGAGGTGTTCGTTGGAAGGAGAGAGATCGTAGTAGTCGGGAAGGTGGGTGAGGAAGATGGACTCGTGGAGGTAGAGGGAGATGGAGAGGAATTTGAGAGCTCGAGTGGAGAGTTGAGGAGCGTTGGTTCGAGTAGGTCGATTGTTGGCTGGGGTGGAGGTTCGAGTCTGAGGAGATAAAGGGGAGGAGACGCGGTCAGCTCTCTCGTCGCGTCGTCTTTCTCGCTCCCTCCTTTCCTCCCTCCCTCCGGTCGCAAGAACGACTCCCCCGAAGAAAGCGAACCCCAGTAACTCACCACATCTCTCGACCCATTCCTCATCACCTCTCTCAGCACCCTCCCTCCCGCTTCTCCCCTCCCCTGCCTCCTCATTAGTTCCAACCTCCTGATCCCCTCGTCCGGGTTCATCACCTCCACCCACTCCTCCGTATTCCTCTTCACTGCCTCCTCGTCCGTCTGGTACTGCTTCCTCTTCCCCTCGTTCTTCGCCTCCCCAGCCCAGACGCCATCCAAACAGATCTCGACCACTCCAAACAACACGTCCGACAGTCTCGCTTTGTAGTTCTGGAAATGAGCCTGGATGAGCTGGGAGTGGAGAGGTTGGAGAGCGGTGTACTGGGTTCCGTGGAGGGTCGAGGAACGGAACTGTTCGCCCAGGGTTACGATGATGGGTCGGTTGGGAGGGTTGGGAGGTGGGGAGTCGGAGGGGAAGCCGACGGGGTAGTCGAGGATGGAGGCGATGAGGGATTCTTCGATGATGGGTGAGGAGGAACTTGAGGAAGAGGCTGGGTTGGATAGGAGTTTTCGGATGTCGGCTGAGGCGGGTTGGTGGAAGAGGAGGGTGTGACTGCAACGAGGAAAGAAGGAAAAGAAGAGAAAGGAGGTCAGTTTCGCTTCTTCGACGCGTCGACCAAACAACAAACGCGAAAACTTGCACTCACCCGGTCAACACGAATCTTCTATCCGTGACTGCGTTTCCTACAATCATGAACTTGCAACCCTCCAAGAAGGCTCTGAGCTCTTTCACGGCTGAATCTCTCAGAGCCATCCTCTCGCCGAGCTCGCCACCGAAATCACCCATGACTCCCTCCTTCCAAACGATATCCGACCATCGACTGGCTGCTTTGGCATGCATGGGATTACTTCCGTCTCCCCATCCGATGAGAACGGCTGATTTGAGACCGGCCGCGAAGGCGACGACCTCGAAACGGAGGGACTGGGAGAAGATCTCTCCTGATCTTGCTTGAGTGTTGAGAGGAGGATACAGCGAAGGGAGGAGAGAGAGGAAGTGTTTCTCGTGAAGGAAGATGGACGAGTTGAGCAGACGGAGAGCTCGAGTGGAGAGGGGAGCGTGGGCAGGAGTCGTGGGAGGAGGAGGAGCAGGAGTGTTGGAGGAAGAAGAGGACGTCGCCGTGGTGGGTTTCGCTCGCCAGCTCTGGAGAAAGAAGAAACACAAGGGCATAGATATGATCAGTTCGAACTCCGCTAAGACGGTATCCTGTGTGTACACGTCTCCCAGAAGGAGCGAAAACTGCCCTCGTCTGACCACCTTCTCCTCTCTCCTCCCTCCTCCTTCCCTTCACGTCGAGCTCATTTCCTCCCTCGCCTCCTCCTCCTCCCTCCAAAAAATGACTCTAGCAGAAGCGGACTCACCTCATCATCCTGTTTCATCAACTCCTTGACCGTCTTGAGATCCAGTTTCTCGAGTCCTTTGACGGTCCCGACCAACTTCAACAGGGCCTTCGCTCCGATGCCTGCCGTTTGCTCACGAACACGATGAACTTGAGAGAGAGCGAAAGAACGATCCATCCTAGAAGGGGGGTGCTCGCGCAGGAGAGAGAGAGAGAGAGAGAAGGAAAAGTTGAAAAGAGGGTGTGGGTGGGTGATGGGTGCGAGGAACGAAGGTCAAGCTCATTTCTCCTTCCTCCCCCTCTTCCCTTGTTCGCCCTCGACAACCATGTTCTCGCTAGGAAATTCTTCCAAAAAGTCGAATCGAAACTCTTACCAAGCCCAGTCTCCTCCTCAGAAGCAATACTACCAAGCCGAATATCTTCAGTATCCACAACAGCAACAGATCATCCAACCTCCTCCCCCTCCTCCTGCTCCGACGCTTCAAGAGCAGTTCGTCCCCCAGGAGCAGTACCAGAACGTCCTCAAGTGAGTTTCGGCTTCTTAGAGGGCTCCTCTGAGTCTCTGAGCTGATTCTGGTCGAATTTCTACAGGAATTTCCGAATCGCTCACGCTCGTGAGTCTGTCTTCCTCGCTCGTCCTCCTCCACTCTCGTTCTTTCGAAGGCTGACCTTGTCTTTCGACAGAGGTCGAGGATCAGCGAAACCAAATCGAGGTGAATCTATCATACCTACCTCTGAGGCTCCCTACAATACCTTCTGCTGGAGAGAAGTCGTCGACCTCATGGCGGTGCGAGGCCGTCCCTCCCGAGCTCACACACTCCCTCCTCCCTTCCTCTTCTTTTCTTCTCCCAGCTCCAAGAATCCCAAATCGGATCCCTCAAAGGTCTCATCGCTCAGCTCGAGGTAGGCCCTATCAGCTTATCAAGCTTCAAGCGACTGCTTTGAAGGGAGGACGACGACGCGAGCTCGAGCTGACCTCGCTCTCCTTTCCTCCTTCCAGGGTGATCCCAACCAAGGCTCAGGCCTCAAGGTCGCAGGGAACAAAGGTGGAAGTTCAACCGACGATTTCAGTATCAAGGTTCGTCCTCGCATCAGATCCTTCCGTCCTGTCCTCGCCGCGTCGAATTATCCCTCTCTCTCCCCCCCAGAACTCAGCCTCCAACCTCTCCTCCGCTCTCAACCGCTTCGCCGCTTCCCTCGTCCTCACTCGAAGGGACCTCCTCCCAGCCCTTCGAGCAGCAATTTTAACGGATAATCTTGGGAGCTCTGAGCTGCACCCTGACACAAGTCCGTTGAGGTTGCAGAGCTTGATCAGGCATGCGGTGAGCGAGGTGATCTCCTCAGGAATTGTGAATGTGCTGTTGGTTACGGACTCGGCGGAGGCGGTGAGTGATTGGGATTTGAAGAGGGAGGGAGGGAGAGGGAGGACGCGTCGAGTTGAGCTGACTTTCGGCGTTTTGGGCTCGAAGAACGAGCAGTTGACGAGGATTCATGATAACCTGTTCACTCGTGAGTCTTCTTCACACACACCTTATCTACCTCTGTTGGCTGACGTCTCGTTCTCCTCGCAGGCGATCCCATCGTTGCATCGGTTTGGCGTTCGTCGATGTCTCTCTCCCTTTCTGTCTTCGAGAATCGAAACTCCTCGCTGACTTCGTTCATCTCTTCTTCATTCGACCCAGGACGTCAAACCTTCTCTGCTTCAGTCGAGTCTTTCTCCGCTCCTCTACAGATGCAAACTCTCGCAGAACACGTTCGTCCCTCTTCCAGCTTTCCCATTCTCCTCGACGCGTCTCTTCCTCTCCATGTGACTCACCATCTCCTCTCTCCTTTCTCTCAGATGCCTTCCCTCCTCCCAATCATGCTCTCCCTCAACCCTCCTTCGCCCTCTTCCTCCACCTCCCCTCTTCCCGAACCGACCATCCCTCCTCAACTCGAAGATATCCTCCAACAAGCGTGGCTCTTCGGACGAATGCTACATGCCTCTCGACCTTCCTCTGGATCCTCAGCCAACGCGTTCTACAGAGCTTTCATGCCTGATCTTGGGAGTGGGTTGGATCCTCTTCAGGTGAGTCGCGTTTTCCTTGTTTTCTTACTTGACTGGTCCCCGACTTCGTTTTCGCTCGTCTGCCTTCAGATCGAGCTCGTCAAGCGCTGCCTCCTGTCCGAACGAGGAGAGTACGAAGTCGTCGGAGCCTGTCTCTTCCCTGGACTCGTGAAGATTGGGAAGGATCCTCAGAAGGGAGAGGAGATCCAAACGGTCGTTCGACGAGCTCAGGTTCGTTTCGTCTCTCTTCCTCACTCTCACTTTGTCCCCCGTCTGACTCGGCCCTCCCTTCTCATTACTACGCTTCTTATTTTCAGGTCATCTGCGGCTGTGCTCTCGTCCCCCAACCCTCAACCAACGCTCTCCTCGCCGCTCAAGCTCAAGCACGCTCGGACGCGTCGTCCTCGTCTCGCTCCCCTGCTTCTTCCCCTCCGCCACCACCTCCTCCTTCCCTTCGACCTCAATCTCACCCTTCCCCCGTCCCTATCACCCTTCCTCCAGTTTTGCCTCTCTCGGTCCAGCATCGATCGACAGCCGCTCAGCAGGACGAGAAGCAGGGAGATGGAAACGATTCGGTTGGAAGTCCGCCGCTCTTCCAGCAGCGACGAGTCTCTGGTTCTCCTGCAGGATCTGGAGGAAGTCCCGGAAGGGAGGGTAGCGGTTTGGTGGTAGGCGAGGAAGTGGATTACGGGTTCCCTCCAAGTTTCGGAGGAGGGGAGGGAAGAGGGTTGGGAATGCGACGCGTCGGGGACTTGGAGCGAGAGAGGGAGTGAAGGACGATTTCTTTTTGAATTTAGCTTTTTGTACGACCTCCAACTTTTCACGATACGATACGATACGATACGATACGATACTCTACGATACGATACAATCCGACTCTTCTCGATGCATCAGCAGCGTATCGGGGATTTCTCGACGCCTCTCTCCTTTCATTCACTCAAGCTAAGATGAGAAGATTCGATACAACACAACAGCAAACGAAACTAGCTGAGAAACGAGAGTACACGCAACAGAACACTGCAACAACGAACAAAGCAAGCTGGACGAGACAAGAACGAGAGCAAAAAGCGAAGGCGAAAACGAAAGACGCGTCTGGTTTGATTTTACGATCGTCAACTATCCTCCTCCTTCCCTGAACCCCTCCTCCCTCGACGACTCATCCATGTCCATGCTGATGATGGGTAAGTCGTACTCGTCCATATCCGGATCATACGTCCCCGTCTGGATCGAGCGAACGTGTCCTGAGGGGAGACCGAGGGTGAAGGAGGGAGTTGCAGAACTTCGACGAAGGACGTTGTTGGCTGTTGAGGAGCAAGTTAGTGGGCCTTCTATGCGCTGTGGGAACGAAGCCAAAAGGAGAGGATGAGCAAAAGCCTATCACAGACGAGGGAGAGAGAGAGAGAGAGGCGAAACGCAACGACGAACCACCGAATTCCCCATCTTCCTCTCCCTGCCTCCCTCCTTCTCCTCCACCCAACCCTCCTCCACCTCGATCATCGAGGTCATTTCCACCGACACCCCACTATTCAGCGAGTAGCTACTCTTCCTCTTCGTTGGACATCTCCGGACCTTTCCTTGGATCGACGACGACGACGACTTCCTTCGATCCTTCTTGAGAGCAGACGAGATTGTGTGCTTGAAAACGCAAGGAGCGCCGAACGAGACTCTCCTCCTCTTCTCTTCCTTCTCGTCGGGATCCGGGGCATGGTTGTTTTCCCAGGGAGCGGAGGTGTTTCGTTTGGCTTGGATCCGAGCCGCCTCTCTGGGAGACGCGATGGACGAGAGGAGGGAGATGGTTGCGAGACGAGGGAGGAGGGAGAGGGCGAACTCGGTCCAGCTGGTGGGGCAGAAGCATCAGCTATTATTGAACAGAGAACCGAAGAGGGGAAAGCGGACTGACGAGGCGGAGGCGGCGAAGTAAAGAGCGAAACAAAGGATTTGAGCGCCGACGAGAACGCTTCCGTTTCGAAGCGAGTTCTGTAGAGAGGGTGGCAATAAATCAGTAGAGCCGACGGAAGGAAAAGAGGGAGACAATGTCAACTCACGTTGATGACGAGTTGAAGGAAGCTGAGGGACAGGGGAAGGGGGGTCAGCACTCGAAGAACGCGTCTGTCGTCGTTCAAAACGCGGACTCACCCATTAGAGTTCTTGTTTCCAGTCTGAAGAGAGAGAAAGAGCATTTGTCAGTCGAGTGGCGAACATAGAGGGTGCCGATGTGTGAAGAAGATGCTCACTTTGGCTCTGGGAGAGGGAGCGTCGAAAGAAGAGCAAGGGGGTCAACACGAGGTCGACGCGTCGAACATAGAGGCCAAGAAGCGAGCTCACTTGTGCAATCCCCAGCTCATCGAAATGCAGATGAAGCTGTCGGCAGCTATTCCCGAGACCAGCCAGATCAACTGAGCGAACAATCGAGGAGCAGTCAGTCAAGTCACCCGTCGAAGGGAGAGTGTGAACGGAGCAGCTCGCGAACCTGAAGAAGAGGGTACGGTTCGGTGTCGAGATACTGGAAACGATTGACTTTACTGTATTCGTCTGCGAGAGGAAGGTAAGGAGGTCGATCAGCTGAAGTTCGCTGTCGAGGGAAAGACGAGAGGAAAGACGAACCGTAATTTTTGAACCTCTGAGGAGAACGGAAGAGGGATCGTCAGCTTCGAATTTAGGATCAAAGCGAATAAGGAAAGTAGACTCGCTATAAAATATCCTTGCATCGCAAGACCTGAGGCAAAGCTTGTAAGGATGAAAACCATCTTCGCCGATGTCCAAACCCAGCTGAGCTTCGAGACGCGTCCGAAAAGGGCACGAGCGAACACGAAGGTCCTGACGACGAGAAAGAGCTGAACCGATGCGGTGATGGTAACGGAGCTGGCAGCGAAGTGATCAGAAACAAGATAGGGAGTCAGTGAAGTTGAGGCGAGGAGGGGGGAGGGGAGAGAGTCGAGACGTCGTTCAGTCACGGAACTCTTACTCACAGAAATCCCAGCCAGATATCTTCTACTCGGTTGTGAAAATCGACCATGAAGTCAAAATCCTGTGCGTTGGAGGGTAGGAAGAACAATCGAACGACGTGAGCAGCGGCCGAACGAGACGTCTGACACTTTGGAAACTCACGCCGTAGAAAGTTCCGAAGACCTTGAGCTCTCTCGAGAGAGTGAGAGCCTCCAGTAGTAAATTGGCAGCGAAGATAGCGTAGAGAGGGATCTGAAGCCAGATCGAACGGCGAATTGAACGGGGAGGAACCGGAGGGCAGAAAGTCAGAACGGGCAGATTTTGGTCTTCGCCGAAAGAGCGAAAATTCTCACCTTGATCCATCTCGAGTCTTTTCGATGAAGTTGACGATAAGAGCAAGCCTGGAAATACCCGAGAGGAAGTGGAGGTCAGTTGAGCTCGAAAGACGAGCTCGAGAAGAAGGAGAGAAGCGAAGAAGGTGAAGTACCTGCACGAGGATCGTCCCTGAGAGGAAATGAGAGACCCAGTTCCCTAGCACTAAGGGGGTGAAGTCTGCGGGATAGGCAATGCTCGAGGGAAGGACGACGGAGCGTCCAAAGAGCTCATGCGAGGAGGGAGGAGGGAGGGGTGCCATGAAACGAGCGCGTCCTTTCCTCCGGTCACTCTCGAGACGAAGAGCTGAAGCTGGGAAGGAAGGATCGAGTGCTGTCCACCTAGAAGAAAGACAGAGAGAAGGGAGGTAGAGGAGAGGAAGAAAGGAGAGGGAAGGAGTTCAGGATCGAGCTGCATTGAGCTTCGTCGAGCTGATCGACTGGAGGCTGGATCGAGACGGATTGGGAGGAGAGGAGGAGAGAGACTCACGGTTTGCGACCGTTGCTGGTTCGAAGATTTGGTAGGAATGAAGCCTGGTGTACAAAACAGATAGAGGGAAGGGGTTGGAGGTCAGAGAACAAACTCCCATGGAACTGGAACTCGAATGGAAGCAGAAACCAAACCCTTTGATGACAAGGTTTGAGGACGCGTCTCACCTCCTCCTTCTTTCATTTCAGCAGCGGGGTCGGACGTCCGTTGACGAGACGATGACAACTTCTATAAGAAGACGTCCTTCGGAATACACATGCAATTTCAGCTTGTTAGACGTGAGGGGCCGAACAAGAGAGGGAAGCTGAACGCGCCGACGGTCGCCTCTCCTCGACGTCGTCTCTTCTTCCTTCATCGAGTCCTCCTCGCCTCCTCGGCCGAAAAAAAAAAGCGTTACATAGAATGATAGTGACAACAAGAGACTAAGAAAGAGATACTGTACGTAGGACATAGACTGAAACTTGAACAAGAGGAACAATGAACAAGGAAAGACACAACTCCTCAGCTGTCGGTCGAAGAATCGTCCCTCTTCCCCTCGCTACCCTTCTGCACAAACACCGCCGGCAATTCCCCCGTCTCCTTCATCTCGACCTCCATGAGCGGTAGGTGGTATTCGGAGGGCTCCTCGGGGTCGTAGATCGTCGCAGAACCGGTTCGAAGCTGTCGATTCGGGAACGAGTCGACGTAGGACATGCGCGCCTTCTGTCGACGGTCGTCGAAGTGCGAGGCGGGGGTACTTGGTCCTTCAATTCGCTGTGGGGTAGTGAGAAAAATTGCAGAAGAGGTTTGATCAGCTCGAAGAAGGAAGAGATGATCGCAGGGAAGAGGGACGAACGACGAAATGTCCTATTCGGTCCTCCGCGTCGTTCGAGTTCCCAAAAGCGTCCAGACCCTTCCCTTCCTCGACATCGATCCTCGATGTCGTAGAGATCACGACCCCGTCTCCCTTACTCTTTTGAGACGGAGCGGTCCAGAGTGGACCTCCTTCCAGATCCGCTCGTTGGTCGTCGAATCCCTTCGCCGACCGACAACTCTTCGGCATCGCCTTGGCCTTGATCCTCGAAGCGATGGTAGTAGTCCTCCCAATGCAGGTGCAGTTTCCACATGCGCAACGACCTGAAGATCCAGAGGCGTTGCTGAGGTTCGTTCCTCGACCCTGCAGAAAAAGAAAAGGAAGAAGACGGAAAGTGAGCTTGGGCTGTCGAAAAACGACGTCTTGTGAGCTTGACCTGAGTACTCACCTCGTCTCGGCGTTGCTGAGCACGGAAGGCTTCCTTGGGAGATCTGGCGAGGGAAGAAGAGAAGTCGACGCGTCGATCAGCTCGAGCTCAGAGGACTCGACGACGGCGACGAAGAGAGAGAGAGAGAGAGAGAGAGAGAGAGAGAAAGAAGTACGAACGAGATCGAGCTGAGAACGGTTATAGTGCCCAGTCGAGGTAAGAAGAGCAAGGTGGCGTCGGTCCAGCCGGCACCAGCAAGGAAGTAGAGAAGAGCCGAGGTGATGGCCGTGAGGAGGAGAAGAAGACCGTTTCGAAGCGAGACGTTTATGACTGTTTGGAGTATCGAGTTGCTGTCCCGGTTTCCAGTCTGACGAAGAAGAAGGACGCGACTGGATCAGCTTCGATTCGAGCCAACGACGAGAGATCCGACGCTGAACTCACCTTCGCTCGATGAAGATCAAGGGACATCGACACACAGATCAAGAGATCCGCAATGGCGGCAAAGACGATCCAGAGCATCTCGAAGAGTGGGTAGCGATGAGACGAGAGGTACTTGACGTTGTTGTACTTGTTCACTTCGGCACTGATGGAGGGAAAGGGAAGGTGAGAGGTTGTTCTGGCCTCGAGAGGGGAAAGGAAGACGGGACTCGCTAGGTTGGGTACTTGAAGAGGAAGGCGGTCATGGTGCAGCCGAAAGCGAACGAGGCAGCGATGGCGAGAGCTTTGGAAGCTGTGAAGCATGCTCGTGAAAGAGAGATTTCCCTCCCGTTCAGGGCTCGAGTGAAGAGAAACGAGCTGAGAGGGAGAGACACAAGGCGGGCTCAGCTTTTATTTGGTCTCGCTGGAAATGAGGTTGAGGAAGCTCACCGAACGAGTAAGAAGGTCTGACAAGACGCACTGATGAGCAGAGAGAGGATGGAGACCATGAGGTCCTCGGGTCGATCATGGAAGGAGATGAGCTGAAGGAGAAGGGGAGGACGCGGAGGGAAGAGGACGCGGTCAGCTCGAGCTCGAGCTCGTTTGCTCCCTTCCTCTTGGAGACTTACGTATCCCAAGCTGAGAGAGAGAGAAACGAGAGGAGGACGTCAGTATAAGATAGACAGCTGTCTTGGGATGTCTGCTTTGTAGGAGGAGGAACTCACTCTCCAAAGTGAAACCCAACGACTTTGGTTTCTCGACTCAATCCCGCGACCAGCAACCAGAGGTTGAGTGCAAGGATGGTGTAGATCGGAGCTCGAACAAACTTGGAGTCGGAGGAGTGGAGTTGATGGTACGTGACAGCCTGAAGAAGATGGGGTTGCACGCATGAGGGGGTTAAGGAAAGAGGTGGGAAGAGGGGAGGGGAGAAGGAGGAGAGAAAGGTGAGCTTCGACCTGAGGAAGGCCTCTCCTTGCCTTCGTGCTGCAAACGACGCGGACGTACCTGGCTCATGATGATCCCACAGCTCAAGTAGGCAGCTGCATTCCCAAAGACGAGAGGCAAGAGGACTGGGGCGGTGGGTGGTTCGGCGTCCATGGCGAGGAGGAGAGGTGGGAGGAAGGAAGGAGGAGTCGAGAGGGAGTGCGTTGTTTGGGGGAAGGCTTCCCAGGGAGAGGGTAGGAACGAGAGAGCTCGACCTCAAGCAGAAGAAGAAGGGAGAGTACAGAGAAGGAGAGTACGCTATGAAAGTTTGAAGAGGAGGGAAGGAGAACGGTGGGCCGTGGTTGGTGGGTGAGTGGCTCGGGAGCAGTGGTCTCGATCGATCGAGAAATAGGGAAGGGAGAGGTCGAGGCCAACAACTGATCGACTTGACTCGACCGACCTGAAGCTTTTCGAGTCGCTTTGTTTTGCTATTCAAGTCCTTGAATTGCGTAGATCATGTAAAGCACGCGCGTCGAAGAGTAGATCGCAAGGAAGCAGGGAGAGGAAACCAGCCTCAGTCTCGCGATGTCTCTCGATTTTTGGTTTCTCCTTGAGCATCCCCGTTTGAGTCTGCCGGATCCCAGTCAGAGCAGTATGAAAGGAGAGCGGAGAACGGAGAATGTAATTTGGGTCGAAAGAGAACCTCTCGCCTCTGCTTTCATGCTGCTTCCTGTCTGTCGTCGGTGCGTCGCGTCCTCATGTTCCGGCTCCCTCTTCCTTCGTCGACCTCGTCCGCTTCGAAAGATACGTGATGAGAGCGGTGTTTGAGGAGAGCGGATCGGAAAGAGATGGTGGAAGCAGAAATATAGGAGAGCTTTGTTGAATTCGTTAAGGAAAGAGCAGAGAGGCGACCAAGGCCTGGGCTGTCGAAAAGCTTCAAGGCTTGGCTCGTAAGTTATCCAAGGATGAAGGTTTGTCGTACATTGAAATCGTGAGGTTCGTAAAAAAAGATAGAAACAAAAGAGCTTGCGAACCATCGACTCCTCAATCCGAGAGCTCAATCACTTCGCTCTCGAACTTCGCCTTCTTCGAAGGGCGAGGGACCGAGTCATCTTCTCCTCGTTCGAGCTTCGGCTTGACGTCCTCCGGTTCATTCTGTCGAGAAGAGGCACAGGAAGTTGTCGTCAAACGAGAGCGTTGAAGAGAGAAGTGGAAGACGCGACGTGAACGAAGACTCACTTTGCTCCTTCTTCGAAGAGCCTTCGCAGCTCGAGCATCCGACTTGGCTTTTGCGAGAGCAGCCTGGCGATCACATAAAGAGAGAGCGGGTCAGAATCGCTCTTCAACTCGAGGAGTTTGTACGAGGAACGGATCTGGAAAGGACGAACCTTCAGCGTTCGAACGGCTTCGTCGTCGTCGCTCTCGTCTCCAGAAGAGATGTCGATGACATCCGAGTTTCTAGACAGTCGAGAGGATCCAGCGGCGGCATTATGGGGAGGAGGAGGAGGGGCAGGCGATGCTGAAAGGGAAAAGAGAATCGAAGGGAAGCGAGGTCAACTTCGGCGCGTCTCCTTTGAGAGAGCAACCAACGACCGAGATCCACGAACCTGGAATGATCTCCATCGCTTGGAGAAGACTTCTAGATCTGTACTTGAAGACGAAGCTAAAGAGGGGTGCTTCGAGGGCATCCTGAAAGTGAAAAGAGGAGTATCTAGTCGTCTGGGCGATCGCTTCACCCAAACTGTGTAAGAGGAGGCGAAGCGAGAGGGTTAGGGAGCGAGACAGGCCGACTGGGATGCAGAAAAGGAAGAGACGGACCCGCAGACGTGCGAAACCCGCTTCTTCTTCACTGCGAGTTCGTTGAAAGCAGAGCCGGGGGAAGAAGACCGTGGAGTCGGAAATCCGACTTGCTGTCCGATGCTTCCTCGATGGACGTTGAGCCTGATGCTTCCGAAGCTCTCGTTGACAGCCGAGGAGTCGAGCGTCTCCTCATCCGTTGTTGTCTGCGATACGAAGAAGGAGGGAGGATCAGCAAAAAGAGAGCTCAAGAGTCGAAGAACAGCGGCGAAGGAAGAGGAAAAGAACGACGTTCACTCACGATGGACTTGAACAGGAAGGCAGACGACTCGGTGGGAGTCCTAGGTTGACCGGACATAGCAGTGTGAGAATCTGTACTACGCATAGATCTTCCAATGATGCTGTTGGAGTCACCGTCAAGGAAGAGGCGAAAACCTGAATCGGACGTGCCCCAATCCGGTTCCTGGTCGATGAAGACTTTGAACGTCTGATGAATGGAAGGAAACGAGAAGTGAGGTCAGTTATTGACTCAACAGCTCCCTGAGGAGAAAGGATCAAGTCGAAATTGAGGATGAAGGTGGATTAGCGGAGGGAGGGACGCTGACCTTGCCCTCCTCCGAGGCGATCCAACAGGAGACTTCGTTCCCCTTGGCCTCGACCTGATGTTCATCGAGAATTTGACCTTCCATCTCAACGCTAATGGTGTACGCTCCGAGTTTCATGGCGACGAGGTTTTCTGAAGGATCGGGAAGAGGACGGAGAGGTCAGCTCGACGTCGAGATCGACAGGGCTGAAAGGGTTGATGAAGTGCCGCTTCTCCCACTCCTGATGCCCTCTATCAGGAACCAGCATTGGGATAACCTGAGGTATGGTCGTAGGAGCCAACTAAGCATCGCTACTTAACAGGGACGCGACAGAAGCTCTGCGAACGGGATCCCCTGCTGAGCTCTCCTTCCTCCCTCCCTCCTTCTTCCGCCGCACCATCCTCTTCTCAAGCTCCCGAGGCCCAGTTTGAAGAAACCTCATCTCCAGCAACCTTTCGACATCTTCCCCGGGTCCAATGATCGCGAGAGAAGCTCGAGATCCACCCCAGGACGAAGGAAGAAGCTCGACTTCCTTTGGAGCTCACCTCCTTTACCTTCCCTCCCTTCCTGCCTTCGACCTCTTCCAGGCCCTCAAGAGGCTCAAAAACTACAGATTCGAGAGGTCTGACTCACTTTATATAGTTGGTTCAATATCTTGGGAGTCGGAAGGGATTTCTAGGAGGAGGACTGAAGAAGGGGTCAAGCCTTGATGATAGACGGTTGGGGTGAAAGGAAGGAGAAGGCGATGCGAAGCTCGCAGAGACGAAGATTCCTCGTTCATATTTCTCAGGTCGAGTCCGACCATCTTGTTTGCAGAGCGTGTTCTCGATCCACCTCTGATCTGCAGTGCTCTCTACGAAAAGGAAATTTCCGAGATGGCGAGTGAAGGAACGACTGAACGATTCGAGGACCGAAGCTCGACGCGTCGACTCCTCGTCCTCTCTCTCTCTCTCTCGCTTCTCGAGCCAAAGTCCTGGAAAAAAAAAGGGCTCATCGTCGTCAGATCAGTTCTCTACCTTCTCACCCACCACTGCACCCATCACTACCTTCTCCTCCTTCTCCTTCTTCCCCTCTCCCTCCCCTCCCTCCTCCTCCTCCTCCTCAATCCCCAACAAAACCCTGACCTCCTCCTTCCCTCTAATCAGCAAACTACTCGGGAACTCATACTTGTTCTTTTCCTTATCCATCACCGCCTCCCAGATCTCGACGTAACCCGCAGCGAGCCGTTCGAGCGCGTTCCGATGGATGGCGCGTCCGAGGGCGGGCGAGTAGATGAGCGAGAGACGAGGGGAGGAGAGGACGTCGAGCGTGGTGAGGTAGGCTTCGAAAGATTGGAGGACTTTCGGAAGGTTGGATGGGTTGGAGAGCGGGAGGTGGGCGAGAGGGGTCTGTGGAAGGAAAGGGAGGTCGGTGGGTGTTAGGTTGGGAAGAGAGAGGAGAGGGAAGAGAGGGAGCTGTGGAAACGAACCGAGTCGTCCTTTTCATGAAGAGCTCTGAGGAGAGGGGCGAGACCACTTTGTTCGACGATTTCGGAGTACTGAGGCAAGAGGAAAAGGAGAGAGTCAGGCTCGAAGTACGACGGGAAAAAGTAGACGAGAGAGGGAAACGTACATGTTCGTCTGCGAGAAGCTTGACGTAACAATCCAGCTGCTTCTTAAGAGCCAGAACCCTCGTTGCCGTGAAGGAATACGATTCCAGAACGTGCTGTTCGTTCGAAGAAGAGCGAGACGAGCTCCGAGTCAGCAACGCGTCTTCCTTCTCCTCTTCCTCCCTCCCTCCTGCCCTCCCCTTCCACCCGAAACCCCGCCTCAACATCTACTACTCACCTCCAAATACCCCACACAATTCGCCAAAAACACCGCCTTCTCCCACTCCCCTCCCTCCCCTTTCCTCAGATCCGCCATCCTCCTGCACATCTCCAACGGCGGGTCGACGGCAGCGTCCAGGATCCTCGCGAAATCTCCTTCGACGCGAGGGTCGTCGGCGACGCCGATGAGGGTGGACTCGTAGACGGACATGATCTCTCGGAGGGTTTGGACGGAGTCTCGGAGGGCGAGGGGAGGGGAGAGGTCGGAGTCGGGGGGCTGAGAACGACGAGAGAAGGGAGGAGAGCGTGAGCGTTAGTTTGGGTACTGAGAAATAGGATTGGAGTGGTGGAAAAGGGAGGAGTGAGGAGTGAGGAGTGAGGGTGGGGATGGGACGAACGTGAAGGAAACGAAGCAGTGAACGACCTTTGGCGTCGAGGGTGTCGAAGAAGGCTTTGTACGAGACGTCGTGAATTCTAAGAGGCCCAAAACGAGGGATCTAAGTCAGCATCTTTCGACCTCAGCAGCAGAGCAGAGCAAAAGAAGGAGCCGGAAGAAAGACTCACTCCTGAAGCGTCCTCGAAAGCAACGCGTCCTCTCCAATCGTCCTCTTCATCGTCACCAGGTAGAACTGCAGCAGGTTCACAATCTTGTACGACATGATCACCCCATCTTGAGACTTGATCGTATGCTGTATACGGATCTGTCAAGTCCGAACGCGTCCAAAACGAAAACGAAAACCAAAACCAAAACGCGTCAGTTCGTCCATCTCCCCTCCCTTCCCACCGACGCTCAACTCACCCTCAACGGCCTACAGCACCCCTCCATATCCCTATCCAACATCTCTCTCACCAACTCCTCCTCCTCCCCTTCCCCTTTCCTCCTCATGCTCCCGACCATCCTCCCATCCACCGCCTTCGCTCCGAACAAACTCTCCAGGAACTCCCTCTCCCCAGCTGTGGCCTGATGGACCCAAGCGAGCATGTCTCCGACGTAGCGTTGAGGGTCGTGAGCGTGGAGTTCGATAGGGCGTGGGAGACCGGAGGGACCGCCGCGGGTGAGAGCGTCGAGGAAGAGGGAGAGGAGGGAGGTGGAACGCAGGTGGGAGAGGGTGGACAGGGCTTCGCTGCGAGGTACCGAAGAAGACGAGTGTGAGAGTTATGAAGGAGGGTCAGCTTTGTGAAAGGAAGAAAAAAGAGCAGTAAGGCTTGAAGGGACGAACGTGAGGAGAGACTTTCGATCCCTCAACCTCTTGACGGCTTCTCGAAGAACGACCCCAACCTCCAGCTGAGCTTCCCTGACGAACTGCCTGAACTCGAACTGGATCCAACGGAAGATCTTTTGGTAGCCTAGATCGAGTTGTTGAGAAGTCGCGGCCATGATGTCGAGTCTGGACGAGAACAAAGGCGATGTCGAAGGGAGGAAAGAGGTGAGCTCGACTCTTTCGCTTCATCTGAACCGAAGCTCGTCGAGAGGCGACTCGTACTCACCCAGCAGTAGTACCGCCCTCATCTCCCCCCAACAAAGCTCTGCAGTCCTTCCTGATCCCCTTGACTCGGTCCATAGCGGCAAAGAGAGGGAGACCGACGGGGACGTCGCGCGAGGTGAGCGTTTCGAGTTCGGATTGAGCGAGCGTGAAGCGGGAGAGGAAGAGTTCGATTAAAGTTGAGCGGAGTCGGGTGGAGGTTCTGGGTAGAGCGTAGTCAAAGAGGATATAGAAGAGTGAGCTTCGACAGAAGCTGGGACGACGGAACGACAAGGGGAGGAGGAGGAGGAGCTCGAGACCGCACCGTTGATTCCTGAGCCCTTCCGCTCGTTCCAGCAGGAATTTGGTTCCCGAGTTGGCTTCCTCTAGTTTGGATTGAACGTCGTCGCATCGAGTGTGCATCTCCTGCATGTGAAGTTGAAGAGTATCCAGTTTCTGGGGGCGAGAAGGAGATGGTCAGCTCGAGTCTCCTTCCTTTCCTCCCTCCCTTCTTCGTTCGTTCGTCCGAGCTCACCTTGTCTACATCTCCAAAGGCAGCCAGAAACTTCCTACTCCCTTCTGCGAGTTTCTCCTCTCCGTCTCTCCTGAGAAATCTTCTCGCTCGTTCTGCTGCTCCGTCCTCTCCCGTCGAGAGAGATCCAGCTCCTGCTCCTTCTGAGTGGATGGACTTGGAGCCTTGCCCTCCTACGTAGAAGTCCGAGACTGTTTCCAGAGCTTCTCTTGAGGAAGGATCGTCGAAGGAAGAAGCGAGAACTTTGTAGAGTCGTAAGGAGATGGGATTCCGAGAGGTTGTAGGACCTGTGGTTGTAGATGTCCGACGAGGAGGAACGGCGGAGGAGGAGGAGGTCGAGGTCGAGGTGGTGAGGGAGTCGCGATGGAACGAGGAGGGAAGGGAAGGAGAGGAAGGAGGGAAGGTTGTAGACATGGGTGAGAAATGGAGGAGGGCTATCCGACGGCCCTGATTGATTTCTGAGAGGTTGTCGTGGATGAAGGGAAGGAAGGGAAGGAGAAGAAGAAGGCGACGGAGAGAGAGCTCGAAACGAGATGGTTTCGCTGTTTCCTTCTCGACTTCCACAATCAACAATGGCTTCCAATCTCTCTTCTCAAGGTAAGCATCACTTCCAACTCATATATACGGAGCTCATGCTGATCCTGACGATTTTCCAGGTCTTCACAACCTCACCACGATCATCAAACGGCTCGAAGCTGCGACCTCGAGACTCGAGGATCTCGGAGTTTCCACGTAGGTCCATCTCTCGTCCTCTCCTCGTCTATACATCACCTCCAGAGCTTCGCTGACCTCTTCACCGGTCTCTTCATCGTATACAGTTCATCTTCAAGTCTTCTCAAATCTCCTACTTCGACGGTTGGAGACCAGGTAGGAGCTCACGTCGCTCCTCCTCAGCCCTCAGCTTCTATCGCAGCTCCTGCTCCTCCTGCTGCTTCAGCTCCAGTAGCCGCTACCGAAGACTCCCCAGCAGTCAAGGCTTTCGACGACTGGTACGAGGAACATCTCAAATCCTACCTCACCAAATCTGAAGCCGTAGGAGGAGTCGTGAACGATCAGGTCAGCTCCATCTTCGACCCTCCTTCCCTCCTCGTCTCGTCTCGCTTCCTTCCTTCCTTCCCCTCTGACCCTCTTCCCTGGCTCTCTTCCTTTTCTTCTCCAGGCCAAAATCGTAGCCACCCTCTTCAAAGCCCAACGAGACTTCATCTTCCTCGCCTCGCAATGCTCCAAACCTCCAGCGGACAAGCTTCAACCCCTCCTCGGACCCATGGTCACTCAGCTCACCGCCGTCGAGGAGATCAAGAACGCCAACAGGAGGTCCCCTCAGTTCAACCATCTTAGTACGGTATCGGAGGGAATCCCGGCGGCTGGGTGGGTTGCTATGGTGAGTTTACAGGAAGAGCCAGAGAAGGAAGGAGAGAGGAGAGGGTCGTGTGTTTGTTCGAGCGAACAGGTGGTCGATCGAAGAGGCGAGAGAGCTGATTTCTTTCTCTTGCTGTTCGATTTTATGTGGTGCGACAGGACTCCAAGCCTGGACCTTACGTTGCTGATAGCAAGGAGTCGGCCAACTTCTATGGAAACAGAGTCATCAAGGAGTTCAAGGAGACGTGAGTGTCTTCGCGTCCCTCTCGTCCTCTCCCTTCGACCTTTTCGTCGTCGGCGATGCTCGTCGTCGCTTCTAAACTTGCTCGAGATACGAGTGCTGATCGTTCTCGTTCGTGATTACTTCCCTTCAACTCCTGCAGCGACAAGTCTCAAGTCGAATGGGTCAAGTCGTTCATCAACGCTCTCGAGGAGCTTCGAAAGTACATCATGCAGTTCCACACCACTGGACTCACTTGGAACCCTAAGGTTCGTTCTCCTCTTCTTCCCTCTTCCCATCACACCCTTTTTCAATCACTGGTCTCCTCCTCGCTGACTCGCGTTCCGTTCTTCTTTCCCTCCAACAGGGCAAAGACGCCTCGACCTTCACCGCTCCCTCCAAGGCTTCGACCTCTCCTGCTGCCGCCGCTTCTTCTCCTGCTCCCAAGGGACTCTTCGCTGAGCTCGGAGGAGACGTGACCAAGGGACTCAAGAAGGTCGACAAGAGCGAGATGACCCACAAGAACCCAGAGTTGAGGGCGAGCAGCGTCGTTCCTGCGAACGGGGCTGGGACTGGAGGTGAGTCCACGATCTTCTTCGTAGATGATTTTCGGTGAAAAGTTGGGTTGGAAGTGGAACGGGAAGAGAGAATGTGAAACCCGAACGTCGAAACTGACGCGTCCTCTCACTTTTCTTCTTTACTTCGAAACAGCTTCTCCTGCGAAGCGACCTGCTCGACCTACCAAGCCTCCTTCTCTCGCTGGGAAGAAGCCTGCTAGGATGGAGCTCGTTGGGAACCGATGGGAGATCGTGGGTCTCCGTTTTCTTCCCTCTCCCCGCGTCCTTCGAGACGAGACGCGTCTTCTTCCTTTTGCTGACTTCTCGTTCTTCGACGTTTTGGGCGATGATCTTTCGCAGGAGTACCAAGAGAACAACACCAACATTGTTCTCGAGAACGTCGAGATCAACCAAGTCGTCAACATCTACGGATGCAAGAGCTCCGTCATCCAGGTCAAGGGGAAGGTCAACGCTATCAACCTCAGTTCGTTCTTCCCTCTACTCTCTCTCTCGTCTTCCCTCTGACTCGTCCTCTTCACAACCTCGTACTTACCCTCCCTTCTCTTCTTTTTTTCACACAGTTTCCTCCTCCAAAACTTCCGTCCTCATCGAAACCGTCGTCTCCTCCCTCTCCATCACCTCTTCCCCTTCCTTCACCGTCCAGATCCTCGGCAGGGTCCCCACCGTCCTCGTCGACTCCACCGACTCGGGTCAGATCTACCTCTCCAAGGAATGCCTCGATGGCGCTACAGAGATCATCACCGCCAAATCGACGTCGATCAACATTTCTTTGCCTGATCCGGACGAGAAGGAGGAGGGCATGTTCGTGGAGAAGGCGGTGCCGGAGCAGTTGAAGACGATTGTGAAGGATGGGAAGTTGGCTACTACCATTGTTGAGCATTCGGGTTAGAGGGAGGCAGGGATTCGTGGAGTCGTCTCGTTCTTTTTCTTTCGCCGCACTCGCCTCGCCTCGTTTCGTCTTCCTTTCAGTACCCCCCCTTCGCTGTTGATATCTTCTCGTCTTCTTCTTTAGTTTTTACGTTCATGATTTTACACGCTTCTCCTCTTGCTTTCTTCGTGTCTCTCGAGCTCGTAAAAGGGAGGCTGTTGCGATCCGAACTGGACGCGTCGTCCCCGCCCGTCTCGCCTCTCGTCTCAGACCTACCCGTAGCAGGAGGAGCGGGAGGGTTCACTCGTGGTGGAGTGCTCGTGAACAAGAAGGAAGAGTCAGGAGGAGCAGCGGAGGAGGGAGAGGAAGCTGCAGCTCCGGTTCGACCTGCTTTGCGGAAAGTTGAGAGTCGAGCTGCTCTGTCGAGGTAGTCGAGGTGCGATTCGATGGCGCCGACGTTCAACCTGGAGAAGGAGCAGCAGCATCAGTATCAGGCTATGTCGTTCAGTGGTGGAGGAGGAGGGAGAGGAGGCGCGTTCACTCAACCCGTCTCCGTCCTCGTTGCTCAGCCTCATCACCAGCAGTCCTACCAACCTACCCTCGCTCCCATTCCTCAGCAACAATCACTCCCTTCTCCTTCCACCGCTCGAGACCTCATCTTCCACCAGGATCGATCCCTCCTCACCCTTCGATGGTCAATCTCCAACAGCACCATCACCCACGCGTCCCCGTCGACTCAGTTCCCTCCCAACACCGCGTTCTAGCAGATGCATCTCATGATGGCTCCAGGAGGAGTAGGACCGCCAGCTTCGACTCTCGCTCATCGGCACATCATCCCGTCGCTCATCATCCGGCGGCGAGGATGGATCCCAACCCGTCGCAACACTCCCTCCTTTCCCTCTTCTCTGATCTCCCTCTTTCCTCTCTCTCTCCTCGAAGAAATCAATGCTCACAAGCATGAACCATCCAGCCAAAACCTAACGTATTCAACCCGAGACCCAGTAAAGAGCTTAAGCAAACGAGAAAGGTCCTTTAAACGACTAAACGACTAAACGAGCGAGACAAAGAGGGAGGGAGGGAGAGAAAGATCGAACGCGAGGCGCTGACACACTCTAGTAAGAAGCCTTGGAGGCCTTGGACTGGAGGTGAGCGGAGAACTCGTCGTAAGGGGTCTGAGGAAAGGAAACGAAGAAGAAGAGGAAGAGGTCAGTTTCGAGAACGAAGGAGAGGGAGGGAGGAGAGCGAGACGAACCTTTCCGGGGGCGATGTCCCTCCAGAGATCGGGGGTGAGGAGCTGGTAGGACTTGGCGATCTGTAGAACGAGAAGAAGAAGAAGAAGATTCAGGAGAGGGTTTCGAGAAGGGAAGAAAGGAAGAGAAAGAGAACGTACGGCGACGAAGGTAGCCTTCAAGAAGTTACCAGTGGTAGCAGTGCTTCCCTTGGACTGGGTGTAGCAATCAGCGACTCCGGCCTGCGAGAAACGAACGAAACAAAGGTCAGACGTGATCTCTCGATGGTAGAGAAGGTATAGAGAAGTAAACTCACCATCTGCAAGAGCCTCTTGGAGGCAGGAGCAGCGACGATACCGGTTCCTCGAGGAGCAGGAATGAGTCGGCACATGACGGATCCGGTCTTACCAGAGACCTTGCAAGGGATGGTGTGAGGCTCCTGGATGTGAGCTCCCCAGTATCCTCGTCGGACGGGGATGACGGAGAGCTTGGCGGCGATGATGGCTCCTCGGATGGCGGTAGCAACCTCCTTAGCGCACTTGACTCCAAGTCCGACGTGTCCGTCGAAGTCTCCGACGGCGACGAAGGCCTTGAACCTGGTTCGCTGTCCGGCAGAGGTCTGCTTCTGAACGGGGGTGATGTTCATGACCTCGTCCTTGAGGGTGGGGAGGAAGAAGTCGACGATCTGGAACTCCTTGATGGGAAGCGAGAAGAGGTAGATCTCCTCCATGGACTTGATCTTTCCGTCCTTGACGAGTCGTCCAAGCTTGGTGACGGGAACCCTGAGAGCGAGGAGAGGTACGAGATGATGATGAGCGTCCGAGCTTCGAAGGAAGAGCTCGTCGAACGAACGAGGGAGACGAGAAGAGACGACGATTTCGAACTCACCACTCCTTGTCCTCATCCTTTCGTCCTCCACGCCTGGGACCCCTTCGTCCTCGGTCTCCTCCTCGTCCTCCTCGGTCTCCTCCACGAGCTCCGGCACCTCCTCGTCCTATACAAGTTGAAAGAAAAAAGAGAGAGGAAGGAAAAGGGAAGGGAGGGGAAGGAGGAAAAAGGTCAGCTCGAGCTCTTCGTCCCTTCGTCCCTTCCCTTCCTCCTGCTCCTTCCTTCCTCTTCGTTCTGTAGACTTACCGAAGGCACCTCGTCCTCGAGCAGTAGCGTCAGCCATTTTAGGTTGCTAAAGTGTTAAAGGGAGTGGGTGTTGTAGTTGGTGGGGGATAAGGTCTCGTGCTCGGGGCGACCTTTGAGTTCTGAGGAGGAGGGGAAGGAGAGAGAGGGAGAGTCGAAGAGGATGGATGGTTCGAACGAGGAGAGGGAGAGGAAGGAAACAAAGGAAAAAGTGCGATTAGGACGACGTCATTGAGGAAGGATAGAGGAGAGCTGATATCGAGAGAAAGAGGTTCTCACCTTGTTGAGTGCTGGAGGGAAGAAGAGAGAGAGGGAGAGGGGAGGAGGGCAGGATTTCGAGAAAGAGGCGGAGGCGTCTCTGTTTTCACCTCCTCTTCCAAAGACTCGACTTTTCGTCTCATTTTTTCGCTCTAATTCCGAGATGTTCAATCCTATGAAAAAGTATACGAACTCGAATGAAGAGAATCGAACGATTTTTTTCAGAAGGATCGATTTGAGGAAACCCAACTCGGCGCGGCTTGACCCACCAAGCACGTCTCCCTCCTTTGCCTCCCAACGACGACTACCGAAACTACTCCTACTCGCTCTAAGGCCTGATCTCCTACCACCACTAGCTCCCCAGCACCCCACACCCTCCTCTCTATACACACACCCGAATCCAACACTGAACGATCATGTCGAATCAATCAACAAAACAACAAGAAACTCCTAGTTCGTCCCTTCCCTTCCCTTCCCTTCCCTCGTCTCCTCCTCTCTCCTTCCTTTCGATCCTGACTCTTGTTCTATCTTCCTTCCTCTCGTTTCTATTACAGATTCTTACCCCGCCGTTAGACTCGCAGCTATCGGGAACGGGGACCAGATCAAGGAGCCTCTTGCAGTGGCTAAAGTCGGAGCACGAACGTTCTCCTTCGCAGGAGCAGGAGGAGGTTGGCAGTGTCTTTGAGGGCGGCAGGTCGAATGCTCTCACTTGTGAGAGTCAGAGATCTCGGTTCGAAGGTAAGAACGAATCCAGTATTCTCATCCTACATCTACTAGAGAAGGGAGGGAGGCCAGAGGGAAGGGCGGGGCTGTCCGGGAGACTCGAAGCTGAGACTGACTCCTCCCTCCCTTCCTCCCTTCCTTTCCCTACCTTTTCCAGACGAATCTCTGCGAAACACCCACCAGCCCACCCCTCTCCTCTCCCCTCCTCTCTCCTCCAACACACTCCTCCCAACCAACATCCTCCCCGCTCGAACTCAAGCGTCGTCGTCCAACCACCACCACCACGTCGTCCCTCTCCTCACGCCGGACTCCTCTCCTACCAACACTCCTTCCTACATCCAATCCGCTCGTCCTCACGTCTCCCTCACCGCTCTTCCCTCTTCTTCCTCTTCTTCTCAAACCACCCAGAAGACCCATACCTCGTTCCTCGAATCGCTCTTCCCCAAGCACGCTCAGGAAGCGAGCAAGGTCTCGCAATCGGTCCTCATCACCTCGAACGCTTCGAGCGTCTCCTGGTCGGGAGCTCTCCTCGATGCTCCTCAGGTCCCTGGATCCCCTACGCTCCTCGTCTCGGTTCCCATGGCCGAAGGAGTCGAGATCAGAGAACACGTTGAGATTCTTGTACGTTCCGTTCCTCTCTTTCTCTCTCCCACGTCATTCAGAGATCCGTCTTCTCCTTCGTCCTTTGCTGACTTTCTCCTCTTTGTTTCTCTTTTCAACTCGCAGCTCGACCTAGCCTTTGACTCTCTCAACTGCTCCACCCTCGTCTTCGTGCTCGACAAGTCCTCCCCTGACTTGCGAGAACTCGTCCACGGCTTGCTGTTCATCGGAGGAACCATCGTTCGACCCGATGCGAGGAGCGGCTGGGAGTGGGAGGTCGATGAGGGGAAGGTGTTGATCGGGATGGAGCTCTAGAGGGTCTGAGCTTCCTGAGAAGGCGGTAGTCTGGATAGGTGGAGGGGTGGGAGGAAGGAGGGAGGAGGAGGGAGGCAGTGGTGGACGCGCTTTGAGCTTTGAGTGCTTGTCTTCGTTTCTCCCTCTATGATTAGGTTACCTTTATGTTTTCGTCGATACTCTGTTTGATTCTTGACTACTTCTTTATCCTATTCTTTGATTCGAATATACATGCGAGATCCCTTCTCTTCAATCTGGTTCCGAGAGACTGCTCGCGAACGGAGAGGGAGCTCACCTCTCCCTCCCTCCCTTCCTTTCAACCACATCTCCCTCCCTCAATCCAACCCACCTTCCCCTCCTTCCTCCCTTCAATGGCAGACCATCTCCTCTCCCTCCCTCTCACGGGACACGAGCTCGAATACTACGACACCTTCCTTCGAACTCGACAGAAACGGGACCTCTACCTCGACCAACGAGCTCGAGGGATCCGTACATTCTTCGACAGCTACCAAGGAGACGAGAGCGTCGAAGTCGTTCAAAGAAGAGCTTTGGAAGCTGGGTGGGCTCAAGCAGGTTTTCCTCGTTACTCACGAAAGGAGGACGTCGTTCTGGAAGGTCTTCTTAGCTTCGATGGCGACCGTTCCCCTCCCTCCTCTCCCTCCCTCCCCTTCACCAGGTCAGACCCAGCCGATTCCTCGAGCCCCAGCACCACAGTCATGCCAATTCCTTTCCCAGAACGCCTCGCCCTCGACTCCCTCTCCAGCAAACACTTCAAACCAACTCGTCGAGGACGTCCAAACCATCGAAACGATCCTCGTCCGTCTCCTCGCACAAGAAAAGAAGGATCGAGCTGAAGAGCTCAAACATATCCTCACGTCGCTCGAGGATCTTCGAAACTCGCAGGAGGTCCTCAAGTCGTCCATCGAGAAGCTTCCAACAGTCGAGCAGCTGGATCAGAGGAAGAAGGTCAAGCTGGAGGAGAGAGATGAACGAGATCGAGTTGAGGAGAGAGCCTACTTGGAGGGGAAGTTTGCTGGCTTGGAGGACGCGATGAGGAGACTGGTGATGGGTGGAACTCAGATGAAGGGGACGAGGAGTGGTGATGGAGATGGTGCTGAGAAGCAGGCTGAAGCAGAGAGGGAGAGGTTCGGAGGGAGCTCGAAGCTCGGGAGTGGATCGATTTCTCCAGCAACGAAGCTCAAAGTAAGTCAAAGCTTTGTCCAGCTAGTTTCTCGAGCAGCACTTGCCCTTTTATGGGCAAGCCTGGTCTGTAGGAGAAGCAGGAACATTAGAGTCGTCTCGTTCGCTGATTCCTCTCCCCTCTTCCTTCCCGCTCTCTGAAGTCCAAGACCCCTCGACGTACAACCATCTTCGGCCAAAAGGACTCGAATCTACCATCTTCCACTCTCAAGAAATTCATCTCGACACCTGCTCCTCCAAAGGTCGTCTCCGAAGTGCGTTTCACGTCGCGTCGTCTTTCTTCGTTGTCTCGCTGACCTTCTACTCTCGCTCGCCTTTTCTTTTCTCAGACTGCTGGTACTACTCGAACTAAGACCAAGGTCGTAGCCACAGTGACGAAGGTGAGCTACGCTGCAGTGCCTTGAGCAGGAAGAGAACACAACTCAGCTGAATCGTTTTCTCGTATTCTCAGCCCTCGACCTCCTCTGCTCGTCGACCCACTCTCATCGGAACCGAACCCCTCGCCATAATCCTCACAGGAAACAAGCCTATTTCGGTTCCTTCCGTCAAGGTCTTCTCGGCTGTCAAGGGGGATCGTGGAGCAGTGAAGAAGGTAACGGATCGAGTCTACGCGGACTCTCCCTCGGCGCAGCCAGAGCTCATGATCTCTTCTTCTTCTTCGATTTTATTTAGTCACCTCGTCGAGCTGCTCCCGGAGCCATCTCAGTTCCAGTCCGCATCGCAGCTCCAGTCAAACGAGCGTCCGTGGTCGTCCCTCCCGCCGTTCTTCCCGTTTCGTCGTCGTCGTTGGCATCCACTCCTTCTCAACCAGCGCTCAGTCGAAAGCTTCATTTTTCTGTGAGCCTGAATTAGTCCTCTTGCACTCCCTCCATCTTTCGATGCGGACTGAACTGACTCCTCCTCTTCTTCCCTCAGCTCCCTCCTCCTCCTCCCTCCGTCGTTCCGCGTCGAGCACGTGCAGTCCCCTTCCCGATCAATGCCCTCAAAGACGAAATCATCGAAACCATCTTCTCTTTCCTCATCGATCCTTTCCACAACTTCAGCATGTGCAGCCTCCTCGACGGAATCACGGACGCGTCGACCTCGGAACGACCATGGAGTCCTCTCGCTCTCCAGCTCGTTAGCAAGCGATTCCTCGAGATCTCTCGACCTCTCTACTACTCCCAGATCACTCTCGACAACCGCGTCTTCCTCGACGGACGCAAACTCGCTCAATCAGCGCTTCGGTTCTCGTCGACGCTCGCTCAGGATCGAGAGATCAACTCCCTCAGCATCAGGATCCCTTTCCCCACGAAGGTTCTTCTCTTCTTCCTCCCTACCGACGACGGGGGGGACGAGGCAGCTACGGATCGCGTCCTTGACGTTCTTCAAAGGTTTCTCCCGCCAAATCGAGTCCGCCTCTTCTCCTTCCCTCCCCTCGCTTCGTCAAGCTGGGTCCAGTCCGTCACGGAGCAACCATGGAAGTCTTGGACCATCGTTACTCGAGAGAAGGACTGGGACGTCGTTCCTCGAATCGTTGGACCAGGAGGGATCGATCGTCCGCTCAAGAGCATCCTCCCGCCGCTCGTCCTTCGAACCCCTTCAACGACGTTCAACCTCTACAACATCGCTTTTTTCGAAACCCTCTTCCTTCACCTCGATCACCTTCATTACTTCCCATCCCTCCAAATCGATCTCACGTTCCCTCTCAATCAACTCATCCTCGAGAAGCTGGTTCCGCTTCTTCTCAAGATCATCGCGTATCGAACGTGGGATAGTGGCGAAGAAGACGAAGACGGATCAAAGAGGGCGAAGGCGAGGGCCTTTGGAGAGAGGTTCAGTGTTGGAGTGAAGGGTCCTGAGGATAGGAAGTTGTTGGACGGCGCTTGGGAGATCGAAAGGGTGAAAGGTCGAGAGGAGTCGAGCGCGGAGGAGGAGACGACCACGAGGAAGGCTGCTTGAATTCGGTCTTCCCTACTTAGCTTTGTACGATTGATGATGATGACTTCTTTCGCCTCTCGAGTGTAGTTTCGTCCCGTTAAATCCAAGAGCAATCTCATCTAGTTCCACGACCTTCTCGTCCCGTCGTCGTCCGCTCATCCAACTCGTACTCGGCTCCTCTGATCCCGTCTTCTCCTCCCATCCCAGGAGTATCAGGCACCTGCTCGAACGCTCCTACTCCTCCTCCTCCTCTCCGACTAGAGAACAACCCCGTCGCAAACGTCCAAGCCTCCTCCAGCACTCCTTCCAGTCCGACGCGTTCCTCCCAGCGACCTTCCTCCCAGTTGGAGGGCGAGATCTCCTGCTCTTGTTCGTGCTCGACGGCCGCTTCGTGTCGGAGGACGTCCTTGACGGTGACGAGACCGAGGAGGCGACCTTCCTTGACGACCAGGATGACTCGGGGGCTGAAGGAGAGAGGGGAGGAAGGAGAGTCAGTTGAGCTTCGAGAGAGGAGACGATAAAGAGGACGGGCTCACCCCATACGACGGAAGAGCTGCATAACAATCTCGAGAGGAAGCTTATCTGCTACCGTCAACGGCGTCTACAGGAAGAAACGAGCGGGAACGAGGAGTCAGTCAGGTTCGACGGGTTCGGCGAAGAAAACAAGGAAGACTCACCTGATCTACAAACGGTCCAAAGTCCGCAAAGTCTGCACTGTTTCCATTCTCAGCAGCCTCAAAGATCTCTGCAGCGTCGTGCTCTCCAGCATCGAAGCCCCAAGCGTCGCCGTCGGAAGGAAGAGGGTCCGTCGAAGGGTGGAGTTGGACGCCGTCGAGCATGTTGAAGGTGCAGTTGGCGTTGGGAGTGAGATGGCGTTGGCGACGAGATTTTTCTGTCGAGAGGGAGAGGAAGGAAGGGGACGGATGGTTCAGCTACGAGATTGGGTCGCGAAACGAGAGGAAGGGGAAGAAGAGGAAACGAGACTGACCGATAGCGAAACGAAGCTCAGCTCTGCGAATGTATCCCAGGACGGTGGTATCATGTTCGTTTCGTACGACGGGGAAGCCTTGAACGTTGGTGGTGAGAAGGATGTCCTCTGTTTCGCCGAGAGGGAAGAAGCAGGGTCGAAGTCAGATCGAGTCAGGACTAAGACGCGTCGAAGAGGACGAACCGATCTCCTGCAGCGGCATCCCAGAAGCCTTCATTGTGACGATGTCCTTCTTCATGATGTGAGATACTGAACGAAATAAACCAGAGTCAGCTTGAAGGGCAAAAGAAGGAAGGAAAAGCTCGACTCACTCGGTTCGATGAAAGCCTCGTCGTTCCCGTCCTTGTCCTCCTTCTCGAGGAAAGGGTATCCGTTGAACTTGATCATCTGATCGGCGATGCCACCCTTTCCGAACGATTCGCTGACGGCTTTGGTGACGAGGACGACGACCTGAAGGCAAGGAGGGAGTCAGTTCGGGTTCGAAAGGAGTAGAGAACGAGACGTCCACTCACCATCGTTGGAAGAACGTAGGTCAAAGCTCCAGTGAGCTCGAACATGATGACTACGACCGTTACAGTCATTCGAGTGACACCGCTGATCGTCGAGGAGACGCGAAAGTCAGCCCAGTCCCTTGAAGAGGGAGAGAAGAGGGAAGAGAGCTCACCAAAGAGCAGCAGCAGCTCCGAGGAAAGCGTAGGTTCCAGGAGTGATGCAAGGGATATCAGGTTCACAAGCTCCGAACCATCCTGACTCAGGATTGGAACTGTGAGAAGGAAGGAGATCAGTGGAAGTCGCCTCAAAGAAAGGAGGGAAAGGAGAAAGGGACGAACGCGTGCATCGCCTTCGAGATGATCCCTATCATTCGTCCGAAAGTCGCTCCGATAGCCATCGAAGGAACGAAGATACCAGCAGGGACCTTGCATCCATACGAGACAATGACGAGACCTGTTCGCACGACCGTAGCAAGCAGGAGGGTGTTGACGTTGGGCCATTGAGCGAAGGTCCTGCAAAGAAATCGACGCGTCAAAAAGGTCAGCTCTCAAGCTCGATTCGAGGGATAGAGAGCTCGTTGACTCACTGGCAGAGGTTATCATAGTCTCCTCCTCCCTCACACTCCTTGAAGAGGATCTCGAGACTCTCGGTCATGTCGATTCGAAGGAACTTGTTGAGGTAGCCGACGAGAGCGGTGATTCCAGCGAGGATGACTGCTTCTGAGATCCCATGGGTGGCGAGGTTCTTCCGACGAAAGGAGGCAACTTGGAGGTTGTACTTGACTACGAAGGCTCCGTAGAGACCCTGGGGAAGGAAGAGACGTTGGTCAGCAAGAGGAGGAACAGGGAGGAAGGACGAGATCGACTCACTCCGAAGACTCCGATGAGAATGAAGAGCGGGAGCTCGAAGTAGTGCCAGTCCCGATCGTACGAGACTTGGAAGAGTACGAGCTTTCCAGTTCGGTAAGGGTTCATGGCCTGGAAGAAGAGAGAGAGGTGGTCAGTAGAGAAAGAACGAAGGGGAGGCACGCGTCTCGAACTCACCGAAAGGGTGAAGGTCGCCACGAAAGCGCAGACGAAACTACTCCACATCGTCTTGTTAGTGAAGTTGTGGCTCATCTCCTGTTCAAGATCAAAGACGAGAGTCAGCTCAGGACGTAGTAAACAGTCGAAGGGAAAGACGAACCTCGATAGCGAACAGAACTCCTCCGATCGGAGAACCGAAGGCGACGGCGACTCCAGCAGCACTGGCAGCGGTGAGGATCTCCCTCATCTTAGCTGTGAGAGACGAACCAGAGTCAGATGTAGCTCGAGGAACGTCCGAGCGAAGCTGAAACTCACTATGACTCCCAGCGAATCGCTCAAAGTAGCCTCCAACGACGTTCCCGACGCAACACGCGACGTGCACCGACGGTCCTTCCTTTCCGACAGAGAGACCTGAGGCGATGGCGAGAGGCTTTGAACGCAAACAAGATAGTCAGGGGCAGGTCTCGAGAGGTCGACCTCGAGCTGAGAAGTGAAAACGAAGGGGCTTCAACTCACCAAAGCCAAACTCTTGATCAAAAGCGTCCAAGGACCCAGGAAACCCTTGATGATGAACCCTCCGAGAATGCACTTGATCTCTGAGATTCCCGATCCAGCAGCGTAAGGAGCAAACGCTCTCACGAGGTGAGCAGCGGTGAACGAGAACAGAAGCTTTTGCAAAAACGAAACGCGTCGAAAAAAGGTCAGCTCTCTCTCCTTCCCTTCGAGCTCTTCATTGAAAACTCACAGCACACCCAACGTAGGTAGCCCAAGCTATAGGATCTCCTCCACCCCACTCGTGCCACTCAGGACAGGTGTCCTCTCCAGGGGAATCGGCTTCCAAGCAGCAGAACTTCTCGTTCAACCACCATCCAGAGGTGCAGTGTCCGAGCTTGACTGACGAGAGCCATTCGGTACAGATGGAGATCAAGGCGGCGTTGAGTCCGATTCCCATGCCTGATCAACAACAGCATCAGCTCATGCTCGAGAACTCGCAAGAAGAATAAGGGGGACAGATGGAAAGACTCACCGACTAAAACGACGACGATCCAATCTTGGCCTTCCTCCATCAGCTCCTCCATCGCTTCCCACAGCCATCCCATCACTCCTCCCATCGATCGCATCCGAGAGACGAAACTGGAAGGTCCTTCCAACGACGCGAGAGTTCCACGACGAGCTTGTAACGTTCGTTGATGGAGGGAATCTTGAACCCAATCTGCGAAGCGAGAAGGGAAGGAAGGAGAGGGTTGAGCTCATCGCCTTCTTCTTCGTCGTTGCCGCCTTTCACCCCCGCTTCGGAAGATGGAAGGTTACTCACCTACTGTGCTGAAGTCCTCGTAGCGCCTAAAACGATTGTTGAGTGATATACAGTCAGCGAACGTCTTCTGGAGCCAGCGAGAGAGGGAGAGGAAGGGAGGGAAGGGGACTCAACCGGATCTGCTCAATCTCTTGCTCGTCTCTTTCCTCCTCGATGATGGCTTCCACTTCCTCCTCTTCTACATGCTGAACCGGTGGCGGAGGCATCTCCTCTTCTGAATCTGTACTGCTGAGAGGAAGAGGGAAAGAGAAAGGGCCCGGCGAGGGGGAGGATGGGTGTTTGGCGAGACGAGAGGAGGTCGAGTCGAGCTCGATTCGTTCCTCGTCCCTCTCACCAGCTCTCGCGACGTGTCCATCTCGTGTTTCTTCTTTCTTCTCGCTGAGCTCGTCAGAAGTTCACAAGCAGAACCTATCTCTCCACTCTCTTTCTTCGTGTAAAGCTGAAATCCATTATCATTCTCCCTCCTCCTCTAAACCCTCCTCTCTGATCGTTCTCCTCCCATTTTACTTCTTGTCCCCGAGGATCTTGTTCAAGCTAGCCCAAACGAGTTTAGGAGACTGCGACGCGTCGATAGCCTCCCAGACACCAGTCTTTCGGTAGAAGTCCACAACGGGGCCGGTTTGCTGTTCGAAATCAAAACGAAAGGAGAAGGTGAGCTCGAAGAAGGAGGGAGGGAGGGCTGAGTGAGTTTGTTTGAGCTTCGGAACGTACCTCGTGGTAGGTGGTCAATCTCCGCCTGAGAGTCTCGACGTTGTCGTCCGATCGCTGAATGAGAGGCTCTCCAGTCTGGTCGTCGGTCATGGGCTTCTTTGGGGGGCTGTAGAGGAGGGGAAAGGGAAGAGAGAGAACGGAAGAAGTCGCGAAAAGGTCAGCTCGTTCGTCCAGAGAACCGAGAGGCTCGAAAGAAGCAGAACCTGATGGTGAGATGATAGCAGAGAGGTTGACTCACTTGAACTCCTTGTGGTACGACCTTCCGGACCCAGGGTGGATGAGTCGACCGGTGATTCTCGAGATGAGGAGGGAGTCGGGAATCTTGAGCTCGACGGCGTGGTCGATCTTTTGGTTCTTGGTAGCGAGCATGGCTCCGAGCTTCTCAGCCTGAGGAACGGTTCGGGGGAATCCATCGAGGATGAATCTGTCACAGCCCAGAGAGCACAAAAGCGAGAGTCAGCGAAGGTGATGAGGGAGAGGAATGGAGGGAGGGAAGAGAGAACGAACCCAAGCTGGCACTCCTTGTTCTCCTCGAGCTGCTTCTTGATCATGTTGACCATGATCTCGTCGGGAACGAGTCCTCCCTGTAGATTCGATGTGAAGGTCAGCTTGGGCAAGAAAAATGAAGCGAAGAAAAGGACGAGAGGACGAACCTGGTCCATGATCTTCTTTGCTGAGACTCCGAGGGGGGTCTTGTTGGTGACCTCGTCCCTGAGCATGTCTCCAGTAGCGAGATGGCAGACGGAGAACTTCTCCTTGATCGTAGGAGCCTGAGTTCCCTTTCCTACAGAGCAGAGCAGCAGTAAAATGAAGAAGAAGAGTGAGCTTCGAGGAAAAGGATGACGCTTAACCGGGGAAGAGAGATGGAAGGAGGAAGAGAGAGAGAGAGAGAGTTGAACTTACCAGCACCAGGAGGACCGATGAGGATCATTCGGAGCTGCTGAGCAGGGGTCTTCTCCTCGAAGACAGACTTGATCTTGGTCTCAGCGGAAGACTCGAGGGAGGAGATCTTCTCGGTCAACTGGAGGGAGGGGAAGGAAGGTCAGCTCAGCGCGAGAAAAGAAGAGCATGTCTTTCTCTCTTGACTTACCTGAGCGACGAGGGACTTGAGGTGTTCGAGTTCGGAGGACATGATGGGGGCGAGGAAGGAAGGAGAAAAGGTCGTTAAAAAAAGAGAAAGGAGAGCTTGTCGTGGTTGGGGGAGGAACGACGTCCGACCTGATCCGACTCAAGAAAAGAGGAGGGGCGATTTCAAGTCTCCTTCACGACCGAGTGAGCTCAACTCCTTCCCTCCTCTTGCCAGCGAAAGCTCAACCCAAAACCACCATCTCCCTTCCCTTCCCTTCCCTTCTCTTACAAAATGAAGGTCTTCAGCACCCTCCTCGCAGCCTGCGCTCTCTTGGCTTCGAGCTCGTCGACCGTTCAGGCTTCTTCCTCTTCCGGATCTAGGGTTCTCGTAGCTCTCGAGAAGAACCTGAACCGAGACGACTACTCTCACTTTTGGAGGTCGTTAGAAGGTGCGTCTCAAGCCCTTTCTTCCCTTCTTAGCAGCTCTTTCGACCAGACAGGGTGGTAGAGCGGAGTATAGAGTATTCGAATCTGACCTTCGTTTCTTAACTTTGCTTTTGTATAGAGCGAGGGTACGAGCTCACGTTCAAGAGCCCGCGGGACGAGTCTCCATCTCTCACCTCGTTCGACGAAAGGTCCTTTGACCACCTCGTCCTCTTCTCTCCTTCAACAAAAAGTGAGCTCTCAGTTCTCTTCTGTACACCTCCAGCTTCAATGTGAACTTTTGAACTCATCACAACTCCCTCTCCTTCGCCTCCCATCTCCTTCCTTCCCTCGTCCCAGCCTTCTCCTCCGACCTCACTCCTCAATCCCTCGTTCGCTACCTCTCCCTGAACGGAAACATCCTCCTCGCTCTCTCCCCTTCCCTCTCAGAGTTCAACCGAGACTTTGCTCGAGAGTTCTCCCTCGAATTCCAACCCTCGGACTCGTACCTCATCGACCACTCCCACTACGTCCCTTCCTTCGACGTTCCTTCCTCCTCCTCCTCCTCCCCTCACACCGCCATCGCCCTCCCTCCAACCGATACCCTTTCCAAAAACTCAGCCATCGTTTCCGAAGAGACCCGACGAGGAGCTCCTGTCCTCTACAGAGGAGTCGGACACAGGATCGTCCCTGGAAGCCCCTTGACAGTCGAGATCTTGAAGGGAACGAGGGAGGGCTACAGTGCTGAACCCAGGGAGAGCGAGGGAGCGGAGGATTCGATCTATCCGTCAGAGTTCTTGGCTGGAGGGAGCGTAGGGCTGGTGACGGGCATGCAGACGTTGGATAACTCAAGGGTCGTGTTTGCTGGGAGCGTGGAGCTGTTTTCGGACCGGTTCTGGGACGCGAGCTTCAAGGGAGTGAACGGAGTCGAGTGAGTGCCCATTTTCGATGTTTTTACTCCTTCTAGAGACCTCAAACTCACACTGGGTCATTTTCGCAGGCACCCTACCTCCGGAAACAAGGCTTTCGTCAAGGATATCACTCAGTGGGCGTTCCAGGAGAAGGGAGTGCTGCGAATCGTCGCCGCGACTCATCAGCTCAGCAACACCCTCGAGTCCAAGGATGTCTACAGGATCAAGGACGACGTGGTACGTTCTTTCCTTCTTCTCTTCGAGCTCCTCCCCATCATGCTCGTCTTGTTCTCCTCGAACTCAAGCTCACTTCTCTCGTTTCCTCTCCGCGTTCGTTTCGTTCTTCCAGACCTACTCCATCACCCTCCAAACCCACGTCTCGAACGGCAAATCCTCCTCCTGGTCAGCCATTACCCTCCCCGACCTCCAACTCGACTTCACCATGCTCGATCCTCACGTCCGAGCCAACCTCGTCGCCGTCGAGTCGGGAGAGAAGCACGCTCACCAGCAGGAGTACACGGTCGACTTCAAGATCCCTGATCGTCACGGAGTGTTCAAGTTCTTGGTCGATTACAAGAGAGCTGGGTGAGTTGATCGTTCATCGCATGTTCTTCGAGGCGACGAGAGAGAGCACTGACGAGTCGTTTCGTTTCTTCGCGTCGTCGTTCGTTCGTTCAGCTGGACCTTCATCCAATCCTCGCAAACGGTTTCGGTCGTCCCCTTCCGACACGACGAGTACCCTCGGTTCATCGTTGGAGCGATCCCTTACTACTCTGGAGCGGCTTCGACGAGCGTGGCGTTCTTGCTGTTCTGTGCGGTTTGGTTGGGTTGGAAGGAGGAGAAGGTGTCGAAGGGAGAGAAGGAGGAGTAGAGTAGATTAAACGAAGGAAGGGAAGAGTGGAGTTTTTTTTTAAAATCTTTGTGAAAAGATGATACAGATGCAGAGCTTCTCGTGTACGTTTGTGTGTGTGAACTGCGAGGAGAAGGGAGAAGGAGGTTGAGGGAGAAACGAGCGCGTGGGCTGAAGGGCTGAAGAGAAGAAGGATCGCAAAGCAGAGCTTTTTCCTGTGCATTTTTTTCTATCAGAGCTCAGCAACCTCGAGTGGCTATACCGCTAACGGGAACTTTTCTACCTCCTAGATACGACGGAACGGCCGAAATAAAATCTAAACTGCCTCCGCCCGCAGACTCGCCCAAACTCATTTTTCTTCAACGTCCCCTTCTTGCCTCCCTCCCCCACCTCCTCCCTCTCCCCTCCCCTCCCCTTCTCCCCCCTCCCCTTCCCCCCTTCGCCCTCGTTCTCGTTTCTCGTAGACGGTAGACGGTTCAACAAACAAACCTCTTTTAAAACGTGAGTCTTTGGCTTCTTACAAAGGGTTCCTTCCTTCCTTCGACGTCGAGCTCTCTCCTTTGGCTGACCTCCTCCTTCCTTCCTCGTTTTGCCACCACCAGCCTAGTAAAAAAGGTCCGCTCAACCTCCTTAGTTCAACTTGAACCCTTTCTCTTGGATCCTAACGCGTTTCTATCTCTCTCTGTCTTGTTGATTGTAGTAGAAATGCCTGCTGCCACCCCTGTCTCCGCCGACGCCAAAGCGTCCTCGTCGTTCGACGTCTCTACTCTCTTCGGTGCCGACAAGGCTCCCGCTCAGGCGCTCGCCTCCCAGGCCAAGAACGGAGGACCCGACTTCATCGCTGAGATCGGTTTCGCCGCTGCCCTCAAGAAGGTGAGTCTCGAAGAGAAACAGAAGGGAAGGGAGAGAGGTGGAAGAGGATTTTGGGTTGGGGAACGTTCGATGAGCTGGCTGACTCCTTTCTCCTTCTCTTTCTTCCTTCTCTTCTCTATATCGTTCTGGATGGGATCTACAGGCTCTTGGAGACAAGAAGGTCGTCGCCAACAAGGAGAACGCTCTCGCCGTCATCTCCACTCTCCTCGAGCAGGGAGCTGGACCCGCCATTGAGCCCATCCTCGTCGACGTCTCCGAGGACGGACTCTTCCCTATCCTTCTTGACCTCTTCGCCGACAAGGCCAAGACCGTCTCGTGAGTACTCTCTCCTACGTTCCTGGACCTTTCCTCGATTCGTTATCTCCTTCGAGAGAGGAGAAAAAAAGGACAATGACGCTGACCCTCGTTTTTTTCTCTCGACCCTTCTTCCTCCTTCCTTCCTCCTCCCTTCCGTCCTTCGTCCCTCTCTCTCTTCCTTCCTCCTTCAGGACTGCCGCCGTCACCGCCGTCAAGTCGCTTGTGCAGGTCATGAGCCCTTGGGCCACCGCCATCATCCTCCCGTCCCTCCTCCACCAGATCAACACCGCCGGAAAGTGGCAGATCAAGACTGGATCCCTCACCATCCTCGACCAGCTCGTCAAGACCTCGCCTGAGCAGATGTCCAAGCTCATGCCCGAGATCGTCCCCGTTCTCGCTGGAGCCATTTGGGACACCAAGGCCGACGTCAAGAAGGCTGCCCGAACCTCGTTGACCACCACCACCGCTTTGGTTTCCAACAAGGATATCGAGAAGTGAGTCGTCGTTTCCTCTCGTCCTTTCTTCCTTCGTTCTCGTCTTCTTTCTTTCTCCTCCCCGAGATCGACACTCTCGCTGACGCTCTTCTCTCTCTCTTTTTTTTTTCTCTCCTACTAGGTTCATCCCTGCCCTCATCTCCGCCCTCATCAACCCCGTCGAGGAGGTCCCCACCACCATCCAGCTCCTCTCGGCTACCACCTTCGTTTCCGAGGTCGACTCCCCTACCCTCTCCCTCATGGTCCCTCTTCTCTCTCGAGGAATCACCGAGCGACTCACCGCTACCAAGAGGAAGGTCGCCGTCATCACCGATAACATGGCTAAGCTCGTCGACAACGAGTACACCGTCCGACCCTTCATCCCCAAGCTCCTCCCCGCCCTCATCAAGGTCTCCGAGACCGTCGCCGATCCCGAGGCTCGAGGAGTCGTCAACCGAGCCATCGCTACCCTTCGACAGGTCGGAAACGTCCCCGAGGGAGAGGATGGATCCAACCTTCCTCCCGCGCCCAAGGCTGAGCCTACCGCTTGCGCCAACGCCATCGTCGCTACCTACACCAAGCACGACATCACCCCCGTCCCCTCCGCCGAGTCCCTCTCCGTCGTCTACGCTTCCAAGCTCGCCGCCAACCTCATCACCGCTCGAAACTTCGACCAGACCGCTTGGGAGACCTCGCTCCTCCCCTTCCTCGGATTCGCCTCCGGATCCGCCAACGCCCTCAAGGTCGTCCAGGAGTACCTCCAGAAGGCCGCTTCCGAGATCGACACCGACACCCGAGTCTTCGAGGACGAGGAGGAGGGAGAGGATCTCTGCAACTGTACCTTCTCGCTCGCGTACGGAGCCAAGATCCTCCTCAACACCGCTACCCTCCGACTCAAGCGAGGACACCGATACGGTCTCTGTGGACGAAACGGATCCGGAAAGTCGACCCTCATGAACGCCATCGTCAACGGACAGGTCGAGGGATTCCCTTCCAAGGACATCGTCCGAACCTGGTACGTCGCCCACGACATCGACGGTTCCGAGGCCGAGATCGGTATCTACGACTGGGTTCTCTCCGACGAGCGAATCTCCTCCGTTCGAACTCCCGCCGAGATCCACGAGACCCTCGCCGAGGTCGGATTCAACGACGAGAGGCAGACCCACTCGATCGGATCCCTCTCCGGAGGATGGAAGATGAAGCTCGCTCTCGCTCGAGCCATTCTCTTCAAGGCCGATATTCTTCTCCTTGATGAGCCTACCAACCATGTGCGTCTTCGTTCTCTTGTATTGTTTCGAGCGTTTCCTTCGACTTCGACGAAACTGACGCGTCTTTTTTCCCTTCTTTCCTTTCTCTTCTCCAGTTGGATGTCATCAACGTCACCTGGCTCATCGACTACCTCACCTCCCTCACCCACTGCACCTGTATCATCGTCTCGCACGACTCCGACTTCCTCAACCGATCGGTCACCGACATCATTCACTTGAACCGATTCAAGATCAAGCGATACGTGAGTCACCCTTTTCTCTTCTTTCTTTCGCTTCTCGACTTCGACGATTCGAGTTCTTTCCTTCCACGATGCTCTTTACTGACTCTTGCTTCCCTCCTCTTCGTTTTCTTGCTCTTCTTCAGCCCGGAAACCTCGAGGACTTCGTTCGAATGGTCCCTGAGGCCAAGGCCTACTACTCCCTCTCCGCCGCCGACGAGTACAAGTTCAAGCTCCCCAACCCTCCTCTCCTCGACGGAGTCAAGACCAAGGAGAAGTCCCTCCTCAAGATGCGAAAGGTCGGATTCCAGTACCCTACCCAGCCCGTCCAGCAGCTCTGGGACATCACCCTCCAGATCTCGCTCTCGTCTCGAGTCGCCGTCCTCGGACCCAACGGATCCGGAAAGTCGACCCTCGTCAAGATTCTCATCGGAGACATGGAGCCCAACAAGGGAGGAGAGGTCTGGAAGCACCCCAACTTGGTCGTCGGATACGTCGCCCAGCACGCTTTCCACCACATCGACATGCATCTCGATAAGACCCCCCTCGACTACCTTCTCTGGCGATACCAGACCGGAGAGGATCTCGAGGAGCTCCACAAGGCCAACCGAATCATCACCGAGGAGGAGGCTGCCAAGATGAAGGAGGGAGGAGTCATTGTTATCGAGGGAGTCAAGAGGTTGATCGACGAGATTACCTCTCGAAAGAAGCTGAAGCAGGTGCGTTCTCCCTTTCCTTTCCTTCTCGACTCTCGATTACTGACTCGTTCTTCCCCCTCTTCGTCCCTCTTCGAACAGTCTTACGAGTACGAGGTCTCCTTCAAGGGACTCTCCTCCTCCGAGAACCTCTGGCTTCCCCGAGACGAGCTCATCACCCGAGGATTCGAGAAGAAGGTCCTCGAGCTCGACACCCGAGAGGCTCAGCGACTTGGTCTCCTCCGACCTCTCGTCCGACGAGAGATCGAGAAGCACTTCGAGGACTTCGGTCTCGAGGCCGAGTTCACCTCGCACAACACCATGCGAGGTCTCTCTGGAGGACAGAAGGTCAAGGTCGTTCTTGGAGCCGCTACTTGGCGTCGTCCTCACGTCATCATGTTGGGTGAGTCTATGTTTCTTCGCTTCGAGGTTCGACGAGACGAGAACGAGAGCAAGAACGCCGATGCTGACCACTCGTCCTTCTTTCCCTCTTCCCTCCTTTCCTTTCCTCCCTCCTTCAGATGAGCCTACCAACTACCTGGATCGAGAGTCGCTCGCCGCTCTTATCGAGGCCCTCAAGGACTTCGAGGGAGGAGTTCTGGTCATTACTCACGTTCGTCCTTCGTCTCTCTTCCTCTTCCCGCTCTCCGTTTCGTTGGAACCGAAACTGACTTCCCTCCCTTCCTTCCTTCGTTCGAACAGAACCGAGAGTTCTCTGAGTCTATTTGCTCTGAGGTCTGGGCCATGAGGGACGGACACCTCGAGGCTTCGGGACACAGTGAGTTTTATTTTCTCAACGACGACGCGTCTGTCGAATCTCGAACTGACTCCTCCTCTTTCTCTTCCTTCCAACAGACTGGGTCGAGGGTCAGGGAACTGGAGAGAGAATCGACAAGAAGGTACGCGTGTGGATCTCTCGCTTCTCTATACTTTCACTTCTACAGCCTCGTTTCTTCGTTTCGGTCGACCCATCGTCGTCTCTTCTCGTCTTCGAGCTTCGACTTCGTTCGACTCCTCAGAGCTTGACTGACTTCCTTCCCCTTTTTTCTTTGTCTAACAGCCCGATGAGGAGGAGGAGAAGTTCGACGCCATGGGAAAGTGAGTAGATCTTTTCTTCGCTGTTCGTTGTTGGTGGAGGAGAGTCGAGGAAGAGTACGGACGAGACGCGTCGAGAGTTTTCAACGAGCTGACCTTCTCTCCTCTCTCCCTCTCTCTCTCCTTCTCCTTTCAGCCCCATCGCCAAGATCACTAAGGCCGTCAAGAAGTCTGCCGCCGACCTCAGGAAGGCTAAGAAGGATCGAATGGCCAGGAGGAAGAGAGGAGAGGAGGTCTTCACCGTTCGTCCCGCTCTCCCTTTCCTCGTCTTGCCTCCCTTCTCCTCTCTCACCTTTACTGACTCCTCGCTTTCTTTCTCACTCTACAGGACGAGGAGCTTTAAATACGTCTCCGTTACCCTGACGACGTTATCATTTTTTAGATTCTCCCTCCCTCAACTCTACCCTATCCATGCCTCGGCTCGTTCGTTTCTTTTGTTCGTTAGACGCCTTGCCTTCGCCTTTTCTTCTTTTGGTTTTCCCCTTGTTATGCTTTCCCTTCCTTTTTCTTTATACGCACTCCTTTTTCTCTCTTTCTCACTTCACTGACTCCCGATAGGCCAGCCGACTCCTCGGTGGTTTCGTTTTTACAAAGCCGTCGCCAGAGAAGAGAGGGAGCTGTCGTTCGTCTTCGTCAAGGATATGGAAGAGGAAGGGAGAGAGAACGAGTGCTCGACGAGGGTGCTTTGGGATGGGAGTGCGAGGGAGAGCTGAGGAGGGAAGGAAGGGACGACGAAGGAGAGGGAGGGGAGGAAAGGACGGAGAGCTCTCGTTTCAACGTTGAGTCGAGCGTCGTGACGCAACGAGAGCAAGATCAGAAGCCGCATTGAAGAGTGAGATAGAGAGAGGTGGGAAGTACATCGTTGTTGCTCGAAGGTTCACGTCTGTGCGAAGGAAAGGGTGAAGGCACCGAGAGCGCGCCGCGTCGACGGCGAAACTCAACTTTCTCTTTCTTGCCTTGCTTGAAGAGCGATCCTCAACAACAACCTACCATGGACAGACTACGAACCAAGATCCTCGAGCTTCCCCTCTTCCCCGGCCTTTACAAAGACGAACAAAGGTAACAATCTTCTTGGACGTTCAACTCCTCAATCGGTTCTTCCCTCCTTGGTTCCCGCAGAGTCTATCTGCATCGTTGGTCTTCATCTGTAGCAGCTCTTAGAAATGATCCAAAATCTTCTGGTGCCACTACATTCTGTCTTCCGGAAGGAACGCGTCGAAAGAGAAGATCGAAGCCCAGACGCGTCGACTCCCCCTCCCTTCCTCGCAAAGATGGGTGAACGAACATCGATCGACTTCACTAAACCACCAACCCCTCCAGCAACCTCCTCTCCGTCCCATCCTCGTCCACAAACACAATCAACGCCGCGATCCTCTTCTCAAACGCGCTCAACCCGTCCTTCCTCTTCGTCTCGATCTCCTTCCTGAACGCCTCCTCCAGGGCCTTCGAACACGACCTAAACTTGATCCTCTCCGTCCTTCTCAAGAATGTGCCCTGGTCTCTTCTTCGAATGTTCAAAAACAGTCCAACAACCTTCTCCTCCTCCCGCGGCCTCTGATCGCACGGGGTTTCGAGCTGAACGACGAGCACCTCGAACTCCCAATCTGAGCACGAGAGCTTCATGTACCACTCATCGCCCAAAACCATCTCGTCGCACAAGGTTGAGGTTCAAAAGAAGGGAGGAGGAAGAGAAGATGGACGTCGAAAGCAAAACTCGCGATTTCGTCGAGCTCACCTTCTTGACCGCAAACGGCTTCCTCTTCTTTTCCCACTTCTCTCTCAACAAACTCCTCTGATACCCTCTATACCTTTTCAAGATCAAGGCATGTTTACCAACGTGAGTCCAACTCTTTTTGCCTTCGAACGAACCTCCTCTGAGCGAGAACCGTCGAGCTCACCCTGCTCCTTCTCCTCCTCCCTCCCTCCTTCCCTCCCTTTCAAGGTCCCTTCACTCGCATCCTTCGCTCCTCCCATGGCAAACGACTCCAAGCCATCCCCTGGGAAACTCTCCTCCACATCTTCTCCTACTGCGATCAACCTACCCTCGCCTCTATCTCGCTCGTCTCGTTTGGATGCTGGGAACTCGCGGGACCTCTCCTTTACGAGGACGTCGAGATCAACGATCTGGATGGACTCGCCTCCCTCTTCTTCATCGTAAGCCCAGATCGCTTTTCGAGAGCGAGCTCTTAGTTAGCTCGAAGAAGGCCTAAAAGTTGACCTTCCTTCCTGCTCTCAACTTCCAGGACGCTCTCCCTTCCTCCCCTCGTCTTCAACAAGCGACGTCCCTCCTCTCTCGAATCCGAACCCTTGCTCTCAACATCCAGAGCTGGGAGCAAGAAAACGAACCGTTCTTTCAGCTTCATGGCTTCGATCGCAATGACGAAGACGAACAGGATTTCTACGACGGAACCTACGAGGAACCTGACCTCCTCGTCCCTCACCGACTCCTCCTCTTCGTCCATCAACTTCGTCTCGACAGCGTCCTCCTCCCCGACTGGACCTACCTCGACTTCCATCAGAGCAACTTCCTCCCTCTTCACCTCTTCCCCTATCTCAATCCACAAACGCTCACGCTCAACCGCCCTTCTCGAAGATCCCACTGGTTCGGCAGCATCGTCGCATTCTCCCCCACCTTCATGAGGAAGTGGACGGACCTTCGACGAATCGAGATGTCGAACACCAGCATCACCTGCGCCTACGGGTTGGATGGATATCAGGAGTGCACCCTTGGACTGCTCTGGGCACGAGCTCACTCTGTCTTCGAAGAAGAGGGCGAGTCGAAGCCACCCTTTGAGCTTTGCCTCGACTTCTTCGCCGGGAAGTCAGCCGGTGGTTTGGAAGGGGCTCTGTCAGAAATTCGTCTAGATCGACGAACGGCTTTTCAGATCTTGTTGGAGAATGCTGGAGTCTCGAAGGAGATGGTGGGATTGGTGGATCTGAAGATGGTGGTGAGGGTGAAGAAGGAAGAGGAGGAGCTGGCGATGAAGCAGATTCGAGGGCTGGATGAGTGGATGAAGGCGGTGGTGACTTTGGAGGCGGTTTGAAGGGAGTCGTTTAATGTCGGTTCTATGACTTCTCTTCGACTTGGTCGAAGCGAGCCTCTTTCAGCTCGAAGATGTGACACCGCCGACGCGTCGGGTCTGTGCGAGTGTTTTGCCTGCCTACATCGCCGCAGCTTACTCATAGTCAGGACGAGAGTGGCGCCAACTCTCGCCGTGACCGAGAGCTGGAGGAGCGAGTCTGAATGAGACGGAGAGAAGAGGTGAACGACGACGATAACAGACAAGGTTCCTCCCAGGCGAGGAAGCTGCTCGCTTTTCGTCTTCGCCTTTAGACCATCCTCCGCCTTGTTGAGTTCGGCGGCAGATTTCTTGACGGCCTTAGTGATCTTGGCGATGGGGCTGAAAGGAGAAGGAGAGAAAGAGAGGGAGAGAGGAAAGAAGGTCAGCTCGCTGAAAGCTTTCGACGCGTCTCGTTCGTACTCTTCCTCAACTCTCCTCCAAACTAACAGCGAAGAAAAGAACTGTAGGAGAGACCCGAACAAGACCAAGAAGAAACAAAGAAGAAAGGAGGAAGTCGTCAGCGACGGTTTCTTCGTTTTTGGTTTCGTCCCCACGACGCGTCGCCTTCGCCCAAGGGCGATGTAACAAAGAGCATGTTTTTCTCACAAAGGTAGAAGCACGCTCACTTGTATCTGTTTGTCTCTCACAAGCATCATGGCTCTCGCGGTGGCGAAACCAGAAAGCTCAGGACGCGTTTGCCTTCTCGCCGCGTCGGGATTTCTGCGACCAGGCTGCTCCTTCTTTTCTCCGATGCATGCATCGCTTGATGTTGTCTATCCCGGCCATTCTCGGTCAAAACTGCTGATCCCGGAATAAATCAACACAAACGAGGGACAGTTTTGGTTCCGTCGACCGATCTCTGCCGGTCGGCGGTCACCTTCCCTTTCTGCTTCTTTCTCATCGTCCGACTTCCACCTTCCACCCTCACACCTTTCAAGGAGTCAAGTCGAAGACACAGATGGCCTCTCGCTCCCTTCTCTCTCTCAACCAAGATATCCTCTCGGAAATCCTTCACTTCCTCCTCGTCGACACCCCTCGAGAACCAAATCGGATTTCGTCCCTTCGAACCTGCCGCTCCCTTTATCGACTCGGTCTCCCTCACCTCTACCGGATCGTCGATCTCACAGGATACAGAACCAGGAACGTCGTACTCAAGCACTGGAAAACTCTCTTCGGAGATGGAGGTGTTCTGACGGCGAGGAACGAGATCAGGTCGTCGCAGGAGCGGGTCGGGGTTGAGGTCGGATGGTTTGTTCGGGAGCTGAGGCTTGGTGCCAAAGCGGGAGCTTCTCTTCAAATTTTCGACTCCGATCCTGAACCAGGTAAGTCTCGCATATCCACAGTCTCTCAAGTAGACTGTAGCCTGACCCAAGCTGGCGTTCTGCTTTCAAACAGGCGACTTCCAAATCCCACCCCTCAACCTTCCCAACTGCTCCTCCCTCCTTCTCGACGCCACGAGTCTCTCAGCTGGATCATACCCTCCCATCTCGTATATCCTCCCACAACTCTCCGTCCTCGACTTCAAGTTCCGATACGATTGGAGCGAGGATGAAGAACAGGAGGACGACGACATCGTCGACGCGTTCCCGCTCAACACCTTTGGCGAGTCCTCTCCGGGGGAGGTCGTCCTTGGTCTTCTTCGTTCGCCTTGGGAAGGATTGAGGACCTTCACCTTTCAAGCAACCCTCTGGTACGATGAGGTCGAGAGGGAAGGGGAGACGTCGTACTCGAAGCTCTCGTTCTCGGACTGGTCGTTCGATGCCCTCGTCCTCGAGATCGCGTCGATTGGAGGGAGATCGCCTTCGGAACGAGATCGCCTTCTCGGGAAGCTGTTCTTGGATGAGTCCCCGAAGGGAGTGGAGGGAATGGTCTGTTTGGAGGAAGTGAAGAGGGTGGAGTTTAGGACTGATGGAAAGGTTGAGAAAAGTTTGAGGGAGGAGGTTGAAAGGAGGAGGAAAACCGGCGCTGGGTTGAGTGAGCATGGGAGGAGGATTGCGTCGTTGATCGTCTTCATCGACGAGGATGGAGAAGAAAGGAAGTTGCTGGAGGCGTAGACACTCATCGTCGGAAGGATTGATGCCCTTGCGCTTGCACAAGAAAAGGAAATTACGAGACGACGCGACTTTTGCTTCCTTTTGTTTGCTTCTCGGCTCGCTGAATCATATGGAAGTTTGAATTGAAGGAAACAAATTGTTACAAGACTCCACCTCGAAACAGAAAGATAGGAGCCTCGAGAATTGGAGGAAAGTAATCGAAGGAGAGAAAGGGAGACGACGCGCCACGGCCTCTTCCCCTCTCGTCAGAAAGGAATGGGGACTTAGGAGGATCCGCTACTGAGCTTAAGCTTCAGCTCGCCATTGAATGATTGGAACAAGCTGGTGTGTTAGACCACTGTGCTGCTCTGGCTGCTTGAAGAGGATGAAAGGTCGAACGTCGTATATCCTTTAAAGAAGTCTGGTCACTCGATTTCGTGCTCAATCGGAAGCTCGTTGGGTCCTTTTTGAGTTGATAGTCACTACGAAAATTCCTGTAGAGCGAGGAACGCGAAGAAACGGAGGAAACCGGGAGGAAGAACGAGCGTCGCGTCGTCCCCTCCCGCCTCTTCGGTTTCTCGCCTTTCGGATGTTGACATTCCTCTTTCGAGTGTGAAACGATAGGTAAGATGTAATATGGTTCATCAATACCTCCCACCACCGCCGTTACCACCACCTCTGCCACCTCTCTGATTCCCACCGCCTCTCGATCCTCCTCCTCCCCATCCTCCTCTCCCTCCTGCTCCTCCTCCCTCTTCGCCTCCAAATCCACCCCCACCTCCTCCTCCACCACCACCGGACCCACTACGCAGCATCTCTTCTTGGCTTGGTAAAGGTCCACCCTTCCTAGGTCCTCCTCCGTAGCCTCCTCCCCCTTGTTGACCTCCTCCTCCGTTGAAGTTCTGTCCAGCTCCGCTCGACCACGACTGCTGCTGCTGCTGTTGACCACCGTTCTGCTGCCCTCCTCCTCCCCAGGTGCCACCCGCAGGAGGTCCAGCTCGATCTCCTCCTCCTCCTCCAGATCCCCAGTGCTGCTGCTGCTGAGGAGGTCCTCCCGCTCCCGCTCCCGCTCCCGAGCCTCCTCCTCCCCAAGCTCCCGAGGGAGGACCTCCTGCTCCTCCTTCGCCTCGATTGTAGCTCCCAGGACCCGAAGGTCCTCCTCCGCTGGCGTTCGGAGCACCTCCGTTGAAGCCTGGAGGCGGAGGAGGTCGTTGGAATCCGGGAAGAGGGAAGTTTTGGTTGTTGTTGTTCGAGTTTGGGTTGTTCGGGTTGAAGCCTGGGAGGGGGTTGTTGGCTTGGTAGGGAGTAGGACCGTTGTTTTGGAAGTTGTTGGAGGAGAGACCGGGGAGAGTCCAGGTTTCGTCTGCGAAGGAGGGAAACGGACGGGAGGAGAAGAGTGGGAGACGCCTCAGTTTCGAGGTTGAACGGGAGCGAGACGACGAGACGACCAGGGAACACTCGAGGAAGCTAATCGAGAGAGAGGAAGAGAGGGAGGCTAGCGAGGGAAGAACTCACTTTGATCAAACGCCGTAGGTTTCACCTCTGGAACCCTCTGAGCCTTCTGCTCCTGCCGTTCGAGAATCCTCGAGTACGTTCCTCCTCCCATTCCACCTCCACCACCGTAACCAGCAGCTCCACCACTACTCTGATCCTCATCAGCAGGACGGTTCCTCGCCCAGAATCGAGTAGTGAAATCCGTCGACCCAGTGGCGAGGAGATGTCCGAGAGGATGCCAGTCCATCGAGGAGACTTGTTGGTCGTGAGCGTTGTCGATGACGGCTCGAGGGTTGGGAGAATCCATCTGCCAGTGGATGAGGGATCCTCCAAAGTCTCCCGAGGAGAGAACGTCGTGGTGGATGGGGTGCCAGGCGAGAGCTGGAGAAAGGGAGAGGCGATTCGATGAGCTCGAGGTCTAGTCTCGTTCGGTCGAGACTGAACGCGTCTCAGGAAGGAACGACGGAGAGAACAGGCATTGAAGACTCACAGGTAACGTCCTTCTTGTGACCCTTGAAAGTCTCGAGCTCCTTGAAGGTTCGGATATCGAAGACTCGAACACTCTGATCTCGAGAACCGGTCGCGACGAGGTGACCGTTCGGGTTCCATTGACAAGCGAGCACGGAGTTCTTGTGCAGGTATCTACAAGAAGGAAGAGAGAGGGAAAGGAAAAAGCATCAGCTCGGAAGGTTTTTGGAAGCGAGGAGGAAAGGAGGAGAAGAAGGGAGACTGACGATGCAAGAGCCTGACCGGATCGAGGATCCCAGAACGAGACCTTGTCGTCCGTCGACCCAGAGACGATGAGACCCTTCGTAGGATGCCAGTCGACACATCTGACGTCCTGACCGTGACCTGAAGAAGAGGTGGACCGAATCGAGTCAGTTCGACGCGTGGGAAAGCAAGCTCGAGCGTTCAGCTTCGATGAAACGTACCTCTCCAACCTCTCTCCTCCCTTCTTTCCTCGAACCCCCAAATCCTGATGAACCCATCGTCTCCAGCACTGACAAATCTACTGTCTCCGCTCCCGAACGAGAGACCTCTACAGGAGTGACCCGCGTGACCTGGGAGGACGGCGAGGTTGTTCATGTTCGATTGAAAGTACTTGATCTGACCCGAATCGTCCGACGAGAGAAGGTAGCGAGAGGAGCGAGCCCAGGCGATGGACCGGATAGGAGTATCGTGAGCCTGAAGGGCAAAGAAGAAAGAGTAAGTACATGAGAGTTCCGAGGAAGGAACGAAAGGGACGCGAAGGAGGGGAAAGGGAGGAAGGAGAGAGACGTGAGCTCGAACGAACCTGAAGAATCGTCTCGAAGTTGAAGGCCAGTCCGTTCCAAAGCGTGAACTCTCCACTCTGAGATCCAGTGAGTACTCGTCGTCCTTCGGGTGTCCACTGCGAGATGCGAAAGGGATGCAAGCTGTCAGCACGAAGTCTCGGAGGGAGGGAACGAGGAGACTTGGAGGAAAAGAGAGTCGACGAACCTTCACCACGTTGACCGGACTCCTGATCTTGTTCACACTCGAGTGAACGAACTTCTCGCAGATGGATGTCGAAGAGTCGGAGGCGTAGGCCATAGGAGGTAGCAGCTGGAAGAGAGAGCGGAAGGAAGGAAAACGGTGAGCTCGTGAGCTCACCGTCGAGGGAGGAAGGAAGGAGAGCTGAAGCTCGGAGTAGATGGAACGTACGTCGATAACAAACTCTGGATCTGGTCGAGGATGTGGCAGGTACTGGCGATGTGGCCGAGTCTTTCTCATCTGTGGAAAGGGAGAGCAAGGAAGGGGAGAACGAAAGAAGGGAGGGTCAGCCCAAGCTCGAGGTCGCCTCCTCAAAAACGAGGTCGATTCTCCTGCCTCTCCACTCCACTCCTTCGAACCCAACCATATTTCAGAAGGAAGAGTCGAGAACGTACCAAGTTCCACTTCCCAACCTCTCCGAAGTAGTCTATCGTTCTCCTAGCTCTGAGCTTCTTTGGCCCTCCTGACGAGTCGTACGGACGATGGTAGAACGAATCCTGGTTGGCAGCTCGGAAAGCGGTTTCAGCAGCGTGAGCCGACTGAGCACGATCATCCTGAGGGGGAGGTCTGGCTGGATCGTGTGTTTTGGTAGGTTCCCAAAGAGCTGGAGGGACGGGTTTGCGGTCGAGGAGGAGGGTTGACGTCGAAGCTGAAGAGGAAGGAGGTCCCATCATCGCGAGAGGGAGGAGGACTGAAGAGACGACGCGGTCGAAAGACTGCAGCCAGGTGAGAAGGAGATGGTCAGCATCGAGCTCGGTGGAGGGAGAGAGGGTGAAAGGAGGGCAAGAAGAGAAGAGCAGGAGGGAAGGCAAGGAAGGAAGGGAGCTCGAGCCGTCCTCGGAGCTCCCAACAAAGAGCGAGCAGCAGTGAAATGAACGTACGCTTTTATGAGATCAGAGACAGTCCTAGTTCCGAGGAGGTTGAGATTGCGGAGAGAAAAATAAAGGGAGGAGGCGAAAGGGAGGAAGGCGTTGAGCTCAAAACGATGAGCTCGACGAAATGGAGTTTGCTTTCAACGATCATCTCCTCCTTCCTCCTTCCTCCTTCCTTCTTACGAACCCAAAAAGACCTTCCTCGCTCGTTCCTAGCCTGTTCCTACCCCTTTGCGGCCCGTCCCTCTCGATTCGAGAAACCCTCCCCCACTCCCCTCCCGGACACTCCTCGGAAACCAAACCCGCCCTTCTCTCCGTCGTACCTGGTATCCTCTAGGCCGCACGGGACTCCCTCTCCTCTACAGAGCTGATAAGATGACAAAGAGGTACATCTGAAAAGGCTTCTGTCCTTTCGGAAGACGTTGTTAGACCTTGAAGATGTGCGAGCGAAAGAGATGAGGCGAGAGATGTCGAAGGTTTTCTGGGAAGCTGACTAGGAGGATGCAGAGGAGTAGACTTGAAGACTTTACAGGAGGGGTATTCAAGCGTGCTCTACCTCTTCCCGATCTTTTGTACCAGGACGTCGCTTTTCAAAAGGGGGGAAGAGGAAGGCGACGCTTCGTCGTTTCGATCCTCGAAATCTGGCGCCATCTGGTTAAGGGCTCACGAAATCGAGACCCAAGAGATTCATAAGGTAGTAGGCTCCTTCAGATCCCATTGAAGTACTGTACGCTCACAACACGGGCGGCGAGAGACTGAACGACGCGTCCCGTGTCCGTTCTTTGTCCTCCTTCCCATCCCTCCCTTGCGGCTCGATGATGGGTGAGGTACAGACAATTGGATGGATTTCGCATGTTACATTTTACGTTGAAGTTATAGCGTCCTGGAGAGATAGCGGAAGGAAGCAAGGCAAACGCGGCGAGAGAGAAACACGAGGGAAACCGAAAGCAAAGCAAAGTCCCAAGAAAGGATAGTAGTACATGGTCGGCCGATACATCAGAAGCCCAGCATAAAGAGAGTAAGAACAACGAAGAAATCGAAACACGAACAAGAAGCTGACGAACGAATTCAGAGTCGAGGAGGCCTGGGGCGCGACGCGTCGAGAAAGAAACGAACGAAGAAGATCGGAGTCAGGTCAGCTCGCGTTCTTGAGATAGAAAGATCACCACTCGAGAACCTTACTCACCTGGGATTAATCCAAATGGTAATCTCTGGCAGTTCTGTCGTTGAAAGGCGATTCGTAGGGTCCTTGCTCCTCGTCCCAACGCCTCTTGGCTGCTGCTGCTCCGACGGCTGTTCCTCCCAGAGCTGCCGGTGCTGCTGTACTTGCGATAGCAGAGCCGCCTGCGAAAGTATTGACGGCAGCGGGGGCTGTAGAGACAGCGGCGTTGGCGGCGGCGGGCACTCCAGTCGCGGTTGCAGCGTTTGCAGTCTAACAGAGAGAAGAGGGGTTGAGGAGTAGAGGTTCGAAGAATACAAAACGGAGTCAGTGATGAGAGATCGAAGAAACAGAAAGAAGAAGAGAGAGAGAGAGATCAGCAAGACTCACCGCCGCCGTCCCCATTTGAACTCCAGCGTTTCCAGCTCCAGCTCCAGTTCCACCCGCTCCGCCAGCAGTTCCTCCGGCAGTGCCTCCAGTCGCTCCTCCAGCACCAGCTCCAGCCGCTCCAGCACCAGCAGCAGCTCCTCCCGCCGCACCAGCAACTCCAGCAGCGGCTCCCACTCCGATTCCCGTCAACGCTCCCAGGATGATTCCCTTCGCAATGAGGACTCCCAAAGTGATCGCTACTACTCCGCCGACAATGGATCCAACCGCAACTCCGGCGGTTTCTCCCCTGGAGAGGCTCGAAGCCGTGTTGACATTTCCGGCGGCGACGATGACACTTGCGCTGGCTGATGCTGAGGAGGAGGACGCGCCCTCGGAGGGAGAGGAGGTTGTGATAGGGATGGAGGTGACGACAAGGGAGGAGAAGACCGAGGAGGCTGAGTCGGTAGAGAGGACGAGGGAGGAGACGACGGAGACGGAGGTGGGAGTCTCGGAGGGAGGGACGGTTGAAGTGAGAGTGACGGGAGTCGAGAGGGTTTGAGCCGACGTGACGATTTGGGAATCCGATTGAGTAACGAGGACTTGAGAGACGACCTCCGAAGCGGACGTGACGAGGACGAGGGAAGGTGCAGCTGCCGATGTAGTGGCGACCGCCGCGAGGGAGACGATTTCCGAGGCTGAGACGATAGGTACGACGAGAGGGATCACTGAGGCTGACTCCGAAACCGTCTCGGAAATTGTGGGTGTAGCGGAGGTAGAGATGACGAAGGTTATAGCGGCTTCACTCGACCTGGAAAGGAAGGAAGGTCGAGTCGCGTCAAACAACGATTCGACGCTCGGACGAAGAGAACGTGGATGTAGGAAGCGAACCTTGGCGCAATCGATGACGGAGTAGCGGATTCAGAGATTGAGGTAGTTTCGACCGTGCTGTGGAAAGAAAGGGAAGAAGAGTTCGGTGAGCTTCGGCGATTTGAAGGACGACGCGTCGGAAGAAACTCACGACGAGACGACCTCAGAAGAGGTTGCGATCGGAACACTGCTAGTGATGGCTGATGAGGTCACCTCGGAGCTGCTGAACAATTGAATCAAGTTTTATACCGTCAGCTCGGTGCCGTGGAGATGGGCGAGAGAAGAAAACTCACGTCGAGGTCGTCGATGTCGTCGAAGTGATGGGGGAGCTGCTGGTCGTCGAAGAGGTCCTGAAACGAAGATTGGAGGTTTTCGTCAGCATGGGTGACCTCGAGAGCTCTGAGTAAGAAGTTGAGAAGGACTGACGAGGTCGAAGTTGGTACTGAGGATGAGGACGTTGAAGTTGGCACCGAAGAAGAGGAAATCGAAGAAGTGACGCTCGTTCTGTTCGAAAAGAGGACAAAAGTCAGCAAGGGACGAGAGAAGGGGAGCAGGGTGAATGGTTCTCTCACGAAATTGCCGAGGAGCTGGTTGAGGAAGAGGTCCTGATTGAGATTTGATAGGCATCAGCGAGAGCAAGGAAAGGGAAAGAGAGGGAGAGATGCGAGCTCACTCAGACGAAGACGTAGACGACGAAGACGACGACGAGCTAGTCGAAGAAGAAGTCCTGTTCAAGAGTTCGAATCGTCAGAGGAGGGAGAAGAAGGGAAGACAGAGGAGGGAGCTCACTCAGAAGACGATGAAGAAGAAGACGAGGAGGAGGAAGACGACGACGACGACGAGCTGGTCCTTTAGGAAGAGAGACAGCGAAAGATGATCAGCTCGTGTATTGCTTGGAGATGTACGGGAAGGATCAAGGGCTCACGTAGACGAGATGCTGGTCGAGGAGGTGATCGAAGAGGAGGTGGTCGTCGGAAGAGCTCTGTTTCGACGGATGGAGGCACTCAGGTCAGCTCAAGTCGAAAACTAAGAAAAACGAGAGCCCAAAGAACCTACGATGAAGTCGAAGTGATGATTGTCGAGGTGGAGGTCGGAACTGCTGAGCTCGTGGTAGAGATGGGAAGAGAGGAAGACTCGAAGGTCGTGCAGACGGGAGCGGGAGTGATGAACGCGACGCTGACGAGCGAACTGTTGGTTGAAGTAGCAGTTGGAAAGTTCACAGTGGTGTTGAAGGTCGTCGTCACGTCAAAAGTCGTAGTGGTAGAGGTGAAGTTGACAAAGGCGGTAAAGTATCTCAACTCCCCACTCTGGATCGCGTACACCTCGCCCAAATCGCAATCGGCTGAATATGGAGAGAGGTCCAGGCATGCAAAGCGGCTGCAACCGATAAGAGGTCAGGTCAAACGAAAATTACCAAGCGGAGTAACGCAGGAGAGCTTCGCTCACAGTTGCTGAACCTGAAGTCCATCACAGCTGAAGACGAAAACGGATGAAACAAGGGTCAGGCCTTCGCTCTCGGAAGGAAGCGACCGCGTCACTAGAAAGATTACGTACCAAAAGGCCTTCCCTACTCCTGTGAAGCGAGCGGGACAAGCGCCAACCACGTAGGGCTGACAGTTGTCCACAAGGCCGCAGTCGTTGTTTCTAGCGATGCCGCCTTCGCACTGTCCGAAAAATTCGACCGTTGAAGTCCTTTATCGAGACACAGAGTATGGCAAAAAAGAAGGTGAGCGTACACTCTCAGAGAAGGGAAAGAGCTGAAACAAGGCTCACGGAATCACGGTTGTGAGAGCGAAGGTCGAGGTTGCGAAGAGAGTGACGGTGCTGTAGTTGTAATAAGTAGAGACTGCTGAAGCCGAGAAGGTGTTGCAAGAGGTGCTCATGTTGAGTAGAAAGTTAGAGTAGGGAGGGGGTACGGTGGTGGTGGGTGGTGGGAGATTCGTCCAGAGCAAAAGCGAACAAAAGTTTCGAAGGCCCAGCCCGAGCTTCGTCCAGCATCTTCGTTCTGTCAGCAGAATCGGTGTGTCCTAAGGAGACCTTGGCGAAAGGAACTCTGAGATTTACCGACAGGAAGCAAATCGTGATAAGAAGAAGCCGACCGTCGCAAACCAAAGGTCGAGGGTCATCGTTTCGTTCGACGCGTCGAACTTCCTTTCGCATAAACTCCCATGCTCTGAGATTTCTGCGTAAGCACTGTAAACTGAAAGCAAGAAAAAGGGTTAGCATGTGTCCAGTATCTAGAACCCTAGAGAGGAAACGAGCTGCTGACCTTTCGAAGAGGCGTTGTCGGATGCGACCAGAAGTCGAAGCGAAGGTTCGTTAAAGCCCTTGCGTTGGAGAAGCAATCGAGCCACCCTGCAGCGCTTTTGCTGCTTGAGGCTTCTTCTGAACAGGAAACTGGTCAGAAGCTGTGCGATTGGGACGAAAAACGAAGAGGAGTCAGACGTTCTGCGAGTGAGGAGGAGCGAAGACTCGAATTCGCTCATCGCTCAGGACAGAACTCACCGGAATGTAGATGCCAAGATGCGAGATTAGGAGCAGCTAGAGGCTGATCGGAGAGCTTGGGCTGAGGTCCGATGCTTCCAACGGCGAATCGAGCAAGTGATAGGCGAGGGAGGTGCGAACAGGTCAAGATGAGCTTCCTCTTCTCCTGCTCGTCAGCTACGTCTCCAAAGAAGGTGCATCGCCTATGGAGATGAAGCACGATACCTAGACTAGGGCTAGGAGGGCCTGGAGAAGCGCAAGAAAGAGCGGAAAAGGGCGAGGAGGGTCAGCATCATCGCGTCTCGCGCAGAGAACGAGCTCGACAGGTCCTCGAAGCCCACACTGCACTTCCACCTCCACTCTGAGCTACTGGACTCTCCCAGGAACGAGTACATGGAGGGAAGATAAACTCACTGTTGGAAGAACGAAGCTATCCGTCAAGAAGGCGATCTTCTTCGAGCTCACTCGAGCTCGCCAAACGAGCATCCGTAGAGAGACGATTCCTATGGGAAGAAAGACGCGAAGTCGCTGACAGGAGCGGAAACACAGTACTGGTCATCTTCACAGCTGATGACGTGAGCTTCTTGGGCTGATGGAGAGAAGGAAGAGGAGCTGAGCAAAGAAGGGAGGGAGGGGGGGAGGGAAAAGTATTGAGCTCGAGTCGTCCTGGCTCCCTTTCCCTCGCTGCTACCATCTCGAGAAAGGAGAGGAAAGTCTCCCGAGGCGTATCGAGTTGATCTTGAGGTGCGAGAGTCCTCCGACGTAAAAAGAAGGGAATGGAGGCAGATGGGGTAAGGGAAAAACGGAGAGCGAAAGGAAGAGTCGAGCTCACTTTGCTGAATCCCTTAACGACCACCCTCCTCCATGCCCTCCCTCACCGTCGACGAGATCGCCTCATCTCTGGGACTGAAAGATGACAGCTATAGGAGGATGATTGACGAGTACGGTGCTGTTGAAAGCAAGCGACTCGTCGATGATAGTGTGAGGCGTCGAGAGGAGAGCGAAGGAAGGAGGAGAGATGCCATGGTGAGCTCTCAGCTTCGTCTCTAGGGCTTCATCTTCTATGGCTCGACGCGTACTCTGGTTTCTGATCGTTCCCTTCTTGTCTTCACGCAGATCTGGAACTGGGTATCAGAAGGGGAGGATGAAATCTACGTCGGTCCTTGTCCTCCTCAAGCCCTGCCTCCCTCCTCCCTTTGTTCTCACTCTTCGCTCATTCCCTCCACAACCCTTTACTTTCCAGACCCAATTCGCTCACCTCTATCTTCCTCACCTCGAAGCTGCTCATCGCCTGGCCATCGAGCACGTCGTCAACAATCCCTGGACCCTCGCGTTCTTCAATCTTTCGATGGTTCCGATTTACGGACGCCTGGCCAGAACCGGCTCCTTCGCCGTAGATAACCTGGATCTCGTCTGCAAGCAACTCGCAACTAGACTGGTCTCTTTGGAAGCTATGTTCGACGGGGTAAGCTCAGCTATCTTTCTCTCAAACATGCGACTTCACGCTGACTCGATTCCATCCCCCCTCTGCGTTTTCCTCCTTTCTCGGCACCATCCTCAGCTTCAGTATCTTCCCCTCTGACGGCCGATACCCTGCTCCTCAGCTCAATCTTCCAAACGGTCCCGCTCTCGCCGACCGTCTCAGCCAGATCCGGAGCGAGATCCAACAAACCTCACGATCGTTCCTGGCGCTGGACCTCCAGGACAGGGACCAGGTCTCGCACCTCGTGCATCTCATGGTGATGGTGGAGGATTTGCTGAACGGTGGACGTCTTCTGGAGGAGGAACACGAAGGATTGATTGGGCACGCTCGAACCTTGAGGTGGTTTCGTTGCGGAGGAGCTGAGACGGATGGGAAACCTTGTAGACGGATGAAAGAGGGAGAGGAGATGAGTACGTGTGCAAAAGTGAGTGACTGAGGCTGTCGAATCTGTATGGAACGAACGACGAGCTGACCTCTTGCTGGTTTTGCGTTGTTGTCAGTGTCGAGGGATTCGCTACTGCTGCAGAGGTGAGCTCTTCTTCTCTTTCGTTCTCTTCGCCATCTGGTTCTGACTCTGTTTTTATCTCTTCCAGAGCATCAACGAGCTCACTGGAAGATCCACAAGAAGATGTGCTGGGAACCGATTTGGTGAAACGTCGACGCGACTTTCGAAGGAACGCGTCTCCTCTCTTCGCTTTGCTTCGCTTTTGCTTTCGCTCCCTTTCATTGAGCTTTTCGCTTATTATACGATGTCGATCACGACGGTGAATCAGCTGAAGACTCCCTTCCTCTGCGTTCTTCTTGACGAGGATCAACGAAGACGCGGCGCGGCGGCAAGATCAGCGAGGAGAATGAGCGGTTGGGAGGATTTTCGCAGCGAAACTCGACCGCTCTGGTTCAGGAGAGGTCTTGAAGCTTCCTCGGGACTGACAAGAAGACGATGCTCGAGAAAAACCCTTGAGGGACGACGCGTCGAAGGGCTCAGAGGAGGGACGCGATGAGAAAGAGAGTCGAGCTCACTTTCGACGGAGTTGACCTTTTTGCCACTTGTCCCCAAACTCCCATCCTCCCCTTGCTCCCTCCTACCTTTCAACCTCTTTGCCTTCCTTTCGATACCTTCCTCCCACTCCCCCTTCAACCTCTCGAAGACAAAAACCCAATCGTACCTTCCGGAGGATGGATCGCCCTCGAAGTTCTCCTCCTCGACCCAACGCTCCCGTCCTTCCTCCCTCCTCCCCTTCCTCTCCTGGTCCTCAATCCCTCGGTTCGGACCCGATCCTCCAAGCAGGAATCTTCCAAATCACCAAGCAGGATGTTCACGCTGATCCGTCCAAATACCAGACGGAATCGACGCTCGTTCTTCGTCGGTTCTTTGCGCTCTGGGTCGATACGGAGCGTCTCAAGCTCACCGAAGCGGACTACGTCTTGAAGATCACGGCCATGTATCTTGACGAGCTGGGCACGATTCATTGGACGAGGAGGGATCAGGAAGGGGACAGGTGGCTGATAGGGAGGTGTTTGGCTTTGAAGGCGAGGTTGCTGGTTGGAGGAGCAACAGGAGGAGGCGAAGGAGAGGAGGGAGGAGGAGAGGGTGGTGGAGTCAAGTTGAGGACGGCTGTGGCTGAGAGGGCTGGGGAGACGGCTAGGAGAGTGGCAGAGATGGTAGGAGGTGGGGATGCTAGAGGCAAGGTGGGAGAACATGGGGATGCTCACAGGGAGAAGGTCTGGAAGGGCATCTTGGAGGACGTCTTCACCGTCGTCGGAGGTGAGCTTCGACGACGCTTCCTTCCTTCCTCTTGCTCGAGCTCACCGTTGCTTGCTTCCTCAGATCTTCTACCTCTACCAACCTCAGGACTCTACAACCCCAGAACCGTCGTTCTCTTCCCAACTCCTCCTCCTCCTTCAGAAGAAGATGCCACCTCGCCATCCAACGATCCCTTCGAGAAAGCTCCCTCCTCCTCCCAAGGTCGAGCTCCCGCTCCTCCTCCTTCATCAACCCTCCACTCCCCAACCCCTTTTCCTCTCCCCTCCCTCCTTCGACATCGAGCTCTTCTCGCCTCCCTCCTCTCCTTCGCAGCCAGTCTCCTCTACCCGTCCACCAAACTCCCTCACCTCCATCAACCCACCTTCCCCTGGCTCGTCTCGAGGAAAGAGAACACCCTCCGAGCGATCCTCGAAACTTGGCCGGCATCAGCATCTAGTGTCCTCGAGCCAGAGTACCTTCGCATCGCTCGTCAGCTCGGAGTCGTCGAGGAAGGCATCTGGTCGAGAGTGCTCGAGGTCGTCAAGAGGAGAGCGAAGGACGTCGTCGAGAAGGTCGCTTCCGGAGGGGACGACGACGACGAGGAGATGGACGTTGACGGGATGGACAACGGGAGGAAGAGGGCGGAAGCTAGGAAGTTGGAGGTCGATGGGGTTCTGAGAGAGATCTTTGGAGGGTTGGGGACCGTCGAGGGAGGAGCATCGAAGGAGGTTTGGGCAGGGGAGAGGGAGAGGGAAGAGCTCCTCAACAGTGGAACGGCTGCTTCTCTCGTTGCTCTGCTCGGACTGGTCGATAGGGAAGGTGCTGGAGAAGATCTCTACGTGAGCAGATCTCGTGCGTTCGTCCCGTTCTTCGAACCCAGAACTGACGCGTCGTTTGATCCTTTCGAACTCAGCTCGTCGCCATCCGAACCCTCTCTCTCCTTCCTTCGTCCCTCCCTCTCCTCAGTCCCATCTCCAACCTCCTCGCAGCCAAATCTGGTCCGTCAGGGGCAGGACGTTCCTTGTACCCGTCGCCATCGAAGCTCAAGAGGAAACGAGGAACGACCAACGTCGACCACTGGATCGAGTTCATGAACACGATGATGGAGAGATGCTTTGGAGCTCAGGTTGACGATGAGGTCGAAGAGGTGCAGTCTACCGGCAAGGAGAGGAGGCATGGAGCTGTGAGGAAGTTCCTCTCGATCATCAAACGGTTCAAGCTCGAGTGAGTTCCTTTTCCGACAACACGCGTCGTTCTCCTCGATCGGATCTGACGCGACGCCCTTCTTCTGCTTTCCCTCAGCTCGGAAACTTCCCTAGACACTCTCAACTTCGTTCGAGTCCTCCCTCTAGCTCTCCTCTCCATGGCCGTCGGAACCCAGAGCGTCGCACCTCCTTGCCCTTCCATCGACACCGTCACTCGAGCCGAACTTCAAGCCCTCGCTCGCAACGTCGAAAGTCTCCCAGCCCTGGTCGTCATCGATCTCGCTCGAGTTGCGAACCGGACCCTCCCTTCGAAGGTCAAGATCGCTCTCCTCAGTGCAGCGGAACTGGTCCTCGACTACGTCTTCGAAAAGCACGCGCCTCGGAACTTGAATCGGATCCAGGAGAACCTCGTCAAGTCGCTGGGGGTGTCTCTCAGTCACCGAGAGAGGAACGTCAGACTCGCTGCTGGGTAAGCTTTTCTCTCCTCTGGATCCAGCTCAATCGAGGGCGTTTTACTGACGCTCCTCGTCCTTCTCTTCCCTCGGTCTTTGCAGTCGTCTCGTCGTCGCCTACGTCAAGCTCGAACAGTCGTCCAACCGAGAAGGAGCTCTCTTCGATCGAATCCAACCCATCTTCTCCAAACTCACCGAGATCTTCGCTCGAGGGGACCTCGTCCAGGCGAAGGAGACAGCGTTGGCGACGCTCGGGATGCTCGGGAAGGTCATCGACGACGAGATCCTCCTCAAGAAGATCGCTTCCCAACTCGTCGCTCAACTCGGAGAACCGGATCCTTGGCTTAAAGCTCAAGCTCACTGCACCGTGAGTCTCTCGATCTTCGTCGTCGTTTCTTTCGTTCTTCGAGTGCTGATCGGCCTTGCTTTCTTCCTTTCCAGATCGTCTCCTTCTCTCACCACCACGGAAAGACGCCCTACAAGCTCTTCTACCCCTTCTTCAAAGGCATCGCCATCCGCCTCGTCGAATCCCTCGTCTCGGCTCCCTCGATGCTTGCCGACTTTGTCTCCCTCGTCAACGAAACCCAGGAGAACTTCCTCAGCACGACGCTCATCCACACCATCCCCCAACTCGTCCTCACCCAGCGGAAGGACATCCTCCAGTCGATCTCCAAGATCATCAGGAAGGAGGTTCCAGTCATCCTCATCGACAACCTCCTCGAGGTCCTCTGCGCGGTCCTCCTCGCTCCGGATACTCAGACGGATCGAGGGTTCACGTTCCTCGTGGGGTTGTTGGGAAACGCTGGACTCGATAGGAGAGGGAGGATCGAGAAGGTCACTGCGAGTGGACTCATTCACACGTCGGAGCCGGTGAAGCTGCTGTACACGTTGGTCGTCGAGTTGGGAGACACGGACGAGAGGATCGTCAAACGAGTGAGTCCAGCCTCCTTTGATTGCGGTCTCTAGCCTCCGAAACTGACTTCTCCTTCTCTTTGACCTCCTCCAGGCACTCTCGGCTTTGTCGAAGGCAGAGTCTCGTTCGAAGGGATTCGACAGCAGCTCGAGTGGAGACCTCGGAGACTTCCTCAAGCCGTACATGCTCGGAATCATCTCGAACGTTAACGAGCTCCTCCAGGACGGTCGAGGGAAGAAGAGCGTTCAAGAGAAGATCAAGGTCATCAGGAGTCTGGGAGTTCTCATGAAGGAGATTGGCCTGACGATGGCAACGTTCTCTCAGCAGGTCAGTCGCGTCGATCGACGTCCTTGTCGTCTTCGTTCTCTCTCTCTCTCTCTCTTCGAAGCTGATCCCGTTTCTCCTCCTCTCCTTAGATCCTCGTCACTCTCCAAGGAAACCTCAACAAGCCTCCCCTTCGATTCATCACCCTCGAGACCTGGAACATCTTCATCACCACCCTCAGGTTCAAGGACATCGCACCTCACGTCGGACCCACCACCGCCGCCTTCGTCACGTCCTGGAGCACCTTCTCTCCCGAGGAACGAGCTCTTGCAGCCAGTACCATCAACTACGCCATCTTCAACGAGGACGGAGGTCTGGGATCGGTCTTCGACGACATCGTCTCGTTGGACGGGATCGACGAGCTCAGGAGTGCAGCGAGGAAGCTTCGAAACGATCGGAAGGGATGGAACTCCCTGGACCAGATCAAGAACCTCATTCGACGAGCCGAGGACGAAAACACCACCATCAGCGTCCGATCCCTCCAGGAGCTCAAGACGATCCTCCTCCAGCCCGACAAGCTCGCTTTCTTCGCTTCAGGGAACACCTTCCATCCCGTCGTCGGCGAGCTCGTCAAGACCCTCCTTCATTCGGCAGCTCGAGACGGAGACCAGGTCGAGGAACTTCGAGACGTCAGCCTCGAGTGCTTGGGAATCATCGGAGCCCTCGATCCAGATCGGTTCGTCATGTCGACGGAAACGGACAAGCCCATCGCAGACGAGACGTTCAAGTCGCTCGACACCGCTCAGGTCTTTGCGACGCGTCTCATCGTCGAACTGCTCGTCGGAGCCTTCCGAGCGACCAACGATACTCGCTACCAGGAGAACCTCGCCTACGCCATCCAGGAGCTCGCCAAGTTCGCCGGCTTCACGAAGAGTCTCCTCGACAAGGAGCGGAACGATCAGGACAAGGTCACCAACCCCGTCGGCATCAGGATCAGGAAGAGGTGGAAGGAGATCCCTCCAGAGAAGGCCGTCACCATCGCCGATATGCTCGACACTCGCTACAAGCTTCGAGACCATCCGGACAATGCGAGGAAGCCGTCGTACCCGATCTACTCGACCAGTCCGACGTACCGAGAGTGGATCCAACGATGGACGAGGGACCTCATCTTCAAGACCCAGGAGGGACATGCGAGGGACATCTTCCAGGTCTTTCAGGTCGTCATCAAGAGTCAGGACGTTCACATCGCTCGTCAACTTCTTCCTCACCTCGTCCTTCACATCCTTCTCGCTGGATCGGATTCCCATCGAAACGAGATCACGGAGGAGATTCGAACGGTTCTCGCCGATCAGGTCGACCCTCGGGGAGACTTCGCTCCCGATCGTAGACTTCTCAGCGCTCAGGTTCGTTCTCTCTTCCTTCCTTCCGAAGCTGAAGTCGAACGAAGATGAGTCCCGACTGACGCGTCGTTTCTCTCGTCTCTCTTTCTCTTCCTTATCGCAGACCGTCTTCGACCTCATGGACCATCTCTCCAAGTGGATCCGAGACCGACGACTTGAGTCGATCAAGAGGAAGCACGACTTTGCCAAAGCTTCGAAACCTCAGTCGACGACGAACAAAGCTACCCTCGCCAACCTCAAGTCCAAATCCGACTCTCTCGCCGCTCTCCTCGCCAGGGTCGACGGAGTCATCGGATCCATCGACTGCAAGCTCACCGCTCAGGCCGCGCTCCAGTGCAAAGCCTTCCCTCGATCCCTCCTCAACTTCGAACAACGGATCCTCGAGCTTCAACGAGACGAAACCGCCAACGCCGTCGAGCTTCAGCAGCACTACGAGAACCTCCACAAGATCTACGCTCAACTCGACGAACCGGATGGGATGGAGGGAATCTCGACAAAGGTTCTCGCTCCGTCGCTCGAGCATCAGATCCGAGAGCACGAGAGTACGGGGAGGTGGACGTCCGCGCAGAGTTGTTGGGAGGTTCAGATCCAGGAGGCGCCAGACGATCCTTCCCTTCATCTTGGACTTCTTCGATGTCTCAGGAACCTTGGACACTACGGTGAGTCTTTCTCTTCGGATCTCGTTCGAGCGGGTGAAGATCCGGAAGTTCGAGCTCACTCTTCGACGCGTCCCTCCCTTCTTTCAGACACCCTTCGAACCCACATCCGAGGACTCATCAGCCGAAACCCCGAATGGGAAACGATGCTCAGCAGCTTCCAGGTCGAAGGAGCTTGGATGGTTGGAGACTGGGAAGCCGTCGAACAGATCCTCGAAAGGAACGAAGCAGCCACTCCGGAACTCGCCATCGCTCGAGTCCTCCTCGGTCTCAAGTCGTCGGACGAAGGTCTCCCCTCGGCTCTTCGAGCAGCTCGTCTGGAACTCGGTCGACCTCTCACCGCCGCAGGTCGAGATTCTTACCAACGGTTCTACGACTCGGTCGTTCAGCTTCACCTCCTTCACGAGCTCGAGTCGATTTCTCAGTCGGGTCGCGTCGAGATCGTTGGGATGAATAGAGAGGTTCTCGGGAGGGACGAGGTTTCGAAGTTGAAGAGCACCCTCGCCGATCGATTGGGAAGGACGATGCCTTCGTTCAGAGTTCAGGAGCCGATTCTCAGCATGAGAAGGACGGCCTTCAACTTGTGGTGAGTCTCTCCCTTCCCTTCCGAGTCGCCAAAACGAGAGCTGATCTTCTTCCCTCGACCTCGTTGCTCCTTTTCAGCAACAACCCGCTCGTCGATGGACACGCAGAGATCGGTCAAGCCTGGCTTCTCAGCTCCAAGATCGCCAGGAAAGCAGGTCACGTCCAAACCGCGTACTCCGCCGTCCTTCAAGCTGGTCAATCGACGACGCCGTTCGCCTTCGTTCAGGGAGCCAAGCTTCTCGCTTCGGGAGGTCAGGCTCTTCGAGCTCTTCAGGAACTTCAGCACTCTCTGGATCCTCTTCTGGAGGTGGGACTTCGTGCGAAGACTGAGTCGTTGAGTTCGAAAGGACCGTCGCGTCTCGCCAAGGTTCGTTCCCTCCCCTTTTTCTATGGCATCTCTCTTCGATCTGACTTCCTCGCTTCTTTTTTCTACCACTTCAGGCTGCTCTCCTTAAAGCTCGATGGTTCCGAGATGCCGAACGGTTCGCCAACAACGACGTTATCGGAGGTTTCGCTCAGGTCATCGCCCTCGAGAAGGAGTGAGCTCTGTTTCTCTTCTTCACTGCTCTGGTCTCCCATACTGAATCCATCTTCGTCCTCTTCTCGTAGCTGGGAGTCCGCCTACTACCATCTCGGTCACTTCTACGATCGTGACGCGTCCGAGAGGTGAGCTCTTCTCGACTTGCTCTCTCGTCCCGCTCCGACGTCTTTCTTCGTTGTTGACCCTGATCGTCCCTCTTCTTCTCCTCGCCTTCCAGGCCCGACACTCTGGTCTCTATCCAGTGCTTCGAGAACACCGTCAAGAACTACGCTCTCGCTCTTCGTTGCGGAACGAAGTACATCTTCCGAACGATGCCTCGAATGCTCACCATCTGGCTCGACATGGGAGCTAGGGACAGGATGGCTACTCTCACCAAGGACAGCAAGTGAGTCGGCACCGTTCTGCTCTATTGAAGAGCCTTCGCTTCTCGAATACTGACCGGTTCTTCTCTTTGATCAGCCCGTCGTCCGAAGCAGGGAGGATCTTCAAAGCGACCGACCGAAACATCACGGAGACCATCATGCAGCTTCCAGTCTACGAGGTGAGCTCCATAATTCTCGAATCTCGTATCTACGTACTCTCCTACTCACACTCTCTCCTACTCACACTCTTGTTTGATCGAACTGCAGTGGTTGACCGCCTTCCCTCAAGTCGTCTCTCGAATCGGTCATCGAAGCGCACTCGTTCAAGCCAACCTCGAGAAGATCATCGTTATCGTTCTTCGAACCTACCCTCTTCAAGCAGTTTGGGCAATGATCTCGGTCTCTCAGTCGAAGAAGGAGGAACGGAAGAAGCGATGCGCTAAACTCCTCGATTTGGTGAGCTCGATTCTTCTCTCCTTCTCTCCGTCTCCCGTGTACTGATATTCCTTTCTGCCTTGCCTTCCCAGGCTGCTGCTTCTCACTCTCGATCTACCGACCCATCTCCCGTCGAGGATCTCGGACACTTCTTCCACAACGCACGTCGAATGGCTCAGCTCCTCATCGAACTCGCCGAGAAACCGTCGACGGCCAGCACCGTCAACTTGGACTCGTTCTTCCCCAAGCTCGTCGGCATGGCTCCTTCGCCGCTTCTCCTTCCGACCCAAGAGGCTCTCACGGTCGCTCTTCCCTTCGCTTTCTCTGGGAACAACAAGGATCACAACCCTTTCCCTCATAAGGTCGTCACCGTCAAGAGTGAGTCGACTTCGACTCTCAGCTCGAGAGCCTCACGACTTCTTTCCTGACTCCTTCTTCCTCTCTTGCGTTTGTCCCAGGTTTCCGAGACGACGTCGAAGTCATGAGCTCTCTCATTCGTCCCAAGAAGATCACCATCACAGGCTCGGATGGATTCGCCTACCCCTTCCTTCTCAAGCCCCAGGACGATCTGAGGAAGGACGCTCGTCTCATGGACTTCAACGGAATGATCAACAAGCTTCTCAAGAACGACTCGGCTTCCCGAAGGAGGAACCTCTGTAAGTCTCGCCTTCTTCAGCTCGCCTCTCCCTCTCGTCGCTGACGATCTCTCTTCGTCGTCGTTTTGTTCAGACATCCGTACCTACGCCGTCGTTCCTCTCAGCGAGGAGTGTGGTCTCTGCGAGTGGGTCAGCCATACCGTACCCTTCCGAACCATCATCTCGAAATACTATGCGCCGAAAGGGTTCCAGATCTTCGTGAGTCTTCGTGTCCTCTTCTCTTCGACGCGTCGTTCGATCTTGCGACTGACCTGGTCGTTCGTCTTTCTTCTCTTCATATCGCAGGGTCACGGAGTTGCAGACGACTACGAAAAGTTCCAGGCGAAGGGCCTACCTGATCAAGACGTCATAGCTGGTTACGAGAAAGCGGTCGCCAAGTTCGTTCCCTTTCTTTTCCCTCCCTTCTCGCCTTCATCCTCGCTGACTTCCTCGTTCTCCTTCCTTCGTCCTACAGGTTCCCCAAGGTCTTCCACGAATGGTTCCTCGAGATGTTCCCCGAACCGACTTCCTGGCTAGCAGCGAGACGAGCTTACGCTCGAACGTACGCCGTGATGTGCATGGTCGGATTCGTTCTTGGGTTCGTCTTGCTTCTCTTTCTTTCCTCCTCGTCTCACGCGTGCTGATATCTCGATGGGTTTGGTACCTATAGACTCGGAGATCGACACTGCGAGAACACCCTCTACGACTCCAACTCAGGCGACACCGTTCACGTCGATCTCAACTGTCTCTTCGAAAAGGTTCGTCTCGTCTCCCCCGTTCCTCTTTCCCTCCTTCCCTTTCTGACTCTTACTTGCTCGAACCACCAGGGACGAACCTTCGATATCAAGGAACGAGTTCCTTTCCGTCTCACCCCGAATCAGATCGATGGCTTCGGAATCACTGGAGTCGAAGGTGAGAAGACGCGACTTGGTCTGCCCTTCGTCCTTGTCTCGTTTCACTAACCGTCTCTTCGTCTTTGACCTCCCTGCAGGAGTCTACCGGAAAGCATGTGAGGTCACGATGCGGATCCTTCGAGACAACAAGGACTCGCTCATGAGCGTACTCGAAGCGTTCGTTCACGATCCGTTGGTCGAGTGGGAGAACGACAAGGCTCGAATCGTGAGGTCTTCTCCCATCTGCCCTGCCTCTCCTCAACCTCCACTGACCTTCTCTCCTCTCCCATCATCTACCTCTTTCCAGGATCGAAACCAGAAGAACGCCAAGAACAAGAGTCTCCTCAAGAACAAGCCTCGAGTCGACCCCGACGCCGAAACGGAACCGACGACCATTGAAGCTCTCGCGTCGAAAGCTCTCGCTCCCATCGAGAGGAAACTACGAGGAGTCCAAGGCGCCTACGTCGCTCCTGGAGACCTCGTGCCCACCAAGGAAATCAGCGTCGGGAATCAGGTCGAGGCCGTCATCCAAGAGGCGACTTCGAAACTCAACTTGGCGAAGGTGAGCTCTCTTTCTCCTTTTCAGTCTCCTCCCAAACGCTCTCGCTCGACCTGACCTCCTTGCTCATTCCCTCCCTCCTGTAGATGTACATCGGGTAAGCTCATTCTCCCTCTAGAAAGTTAGTTCGAGCCGCTCACTGACTCTCCTTCGTCGTTTTCAGGTGGGGATCGTACATCTGAGGTTCCATCCTCTCTCTCTCTCACTCTCTCCCCTTCCCCTTTCGCTTTTTGCACCGTCATCTCTTCCAGTCTCTTCCTTTGCTTCCACGCTCGCCTTCTATACCTCCACTTCCCACAGTCTCGGCACCCTCTCCCTTTGCCTTACGCCCGGTAGTTTGTTTTTACTATAAAAGAGATTGCGACACTGTAGGCCTTTGCGTCAACCATCCCTTTCTCGACTCCTTCTCTTCTCGCAAACTTCTCAAGACTCCCTTTTCTTCCAGACTCAAGAATCTCTTCTCAGAATCCATCTCTCATCTCAAGACTCGGCCTCAAGAAAGTCTACCTTCACCCCGAAGCCTCCTCGAGCTCACACCTCAACGAACACTCGCCCTCGTCTTCCTCCCTTGAAGTGACAGAGCTACCCACCACACCTTA